>NC_034594.1:11655427-11663137 GCF_900095145.1 Mus pahari | reverse complement strand
ATATATATATATAAAACATATATATATATAAAACATATATATATATATATAACATATATATATATATAATACACACACACACACAGAGCAATAATTCTATTTCAAGCGTGTCCTTCTCTAAAACAAGAAAATGAAATGAAACATTTTATGTGTTTGACTTTAAAACATATTTTCTGCTACTATTTTCAACATTTGCATTATTTATTAGCTTGATATTATAGGAAAATTATTGTAGATTTGAAGTTGTTAATTGGTCAGCATTAATGAATTGAGATGAAGAAGAAATAAAAGCTATTTCTCAGTGTGACTCCTACTCATGGCAAATTGTTTGACTCTTTCCCAAATCTGACGCCATGGCAGCGAGAGATTAATGCAAATGTGTTTGATTTGAAACTGACTATTCACATTATGATATTGCTTAGCAAAGCAAGAAATGACCAAATTGAGGTTGAAGTTCTGGGTTTTTAAAAAGCTCTGATGTAAATGCTCCTGCACAGCTTTCAGCCGCAGCCACTTTCCCACGCGTCTGCTTTATCAGCTCCATTAGCAGTCGATGCTGACAAAAATCCGAGGCAGAGTTCTTGCTGCTTAGTTCCTTAAGTGTCAGAAATAATATATTCAGTGTCACAGCCGTCCCAGAGGCACGTTGTCTGTAACCCTGGCACTGCTGCAGCTTAGTTTCCAGGATAAACATCTGTCCTTATGCTCATTAAAACTGCTTTTAAAAATAGGGAAAACAAACTCATAAGTGAACAGCTTGACTTAGGCTAGCTGCCAAGAACAAACTTGCTTTCTATTCAGAACTCCCAGCTGTGGATCAGGCTTGACTCACACTGCCCTTCATTCACTCACATGTAAAAATGGTATTTTATTTCATAATAGACCTCCCTTGAGCCACAAGACAAATATCCAAGATTTTTAGATTCCATGAACCATGCTATGTTTGCTTTTCTGTTATATGAAGATAACATCTACCACAGAATCAAATTTGTAGGCTAAGTATAAATACTATCATCTTTCCCTTGTAAAGTTTTAATTATTCTTTCTGCAAATTGGCAATACCATGGGGGTTTTACAACTCCTGATTTGGAAAGCCGACACACATATAGGAAACAGTGGTGGTCGGCTAACTGATCTTTCCCATGTATCTCAAGTTTAAGGAGGATTTATTGAATGCCCACTACATGCTGAGAATGGGAAAAGCAAGCCAAGCCCTCATTGCTTTAAGGAGCTAATGATTTAGTGGCTAAGATGGATGTAAACTAATAATTCGGTCAGTGCAATCATGAGAGATTTAGAAAGCTCAGGGTTTATGTGTTTTATTTCTTGCCAATGCTATTAATACAGATCCAGGAAACTCAGTATTAAGATTTGTCTAGAGATTTTCAATCTTGTGAGGAGGGAGTAGAGAAAGCTGGGAGTTGGGGGAGAAACTCCAGCCTTCGACGCCCTGTTTCTTGCAGTATTATACATTCATTTCAACAACGTTATTAGGAAACAATTTTTTCTTTCCCCAAGAGTTTCTCAAAGCTTTTGGGAGTTTATACTGAATTGCCTGATGATCCCTTAGTCCTTGGGTTTCTAGAACAGGGTAATTCAACATAAATAATCTAATATATGCAATTTATTTAATTCACTTTATAAAAACATAATGAAAGCCATATAAAGAAGTCTAAATATTCTGAAAGGTACTTTATGAAAAGGAAACTAGTAAATAATTTTAATAACATATTTCTGTGTAGCTAAATATATTGTTGTTATTTCTACAAATTATAACTATGATATCATTTGTTAATGAGACTTAGTGCTTCGAAAAAAATCTAGTGTGGGCTGTAAATGTACAGTGTAGCTTAGTTCCAGCCAACTACATTTAAAGTGCTCAGCTGTTGTGGGGGATGGTAGTTTCTGTGCAAGACAGCACAGATTTAGCTCACTAAGACTCTTCTTTATATATCCCTGTGTGTGGACAGGATTCGGAGAGTCTGTCAGACAGCAGTTTTGCAGACTGAACTAGGGAAAGTCATTTTTTTTTTAATACCCTGTAAAGGAAATCAAAAGGCAATTCTGTGGAAGCTATAGAAGACTCAGTTGTTTGTGCTTTAAAAGTTTGCGAATTCTGGGGTGTCTTTATACTTCTGCAGTCTATGTGATGCTCCAGAGATGTGACTATAAGAGAGGGAGAAAATTAATAGTGAGCCATCACCCACAGTATACAAGTGTACACACCTCTGTGGAAAGATAACTTACACAAAATAAATCTCACTAATTTAAGGTATATATTTCAATTAAATGGAGTATTCATCAGTTGGTTTAGAGTGGTCCTAGAGTTGAAGTTGTATCACTACACTTTAACTCTCCCCATGTGTGTGTGAATGCGTTTTGCTTAGGCCAAACATACATTGTAAGTGTTCTAATTCATAACTTCAACCCTTCAATCAAATTTTGGAAATCACATTCTAATGATACCCCATGCAAATTAGCATTTGCTATCATGTTTTCACTATCCTTCAGTGCCCGGTGAAAGCAACATTTCATTTCTTTATGGATTTGCCTAATTTGGTCGTTTCATATAAACCAAATAATACTACATACGATCTTTTTAATAGTACTGTTTTATTTGTGTGTGCATGTGTGTGTGTGAGTGTTTGTGTGTGTGTGAGTGTTTGTGTGTGTGTGTGTGTGTGCGTGCATGTGTGTGCACTTGCATGCATACCATAGAGTATACAAGAAAGTCAAAAAACAGCTTGTGGAATTTTGTTGTCTCCTTCTAACGATATAGGTTCTGGGGACTGAAGTCAGGTTGTCAACCCTGGTAGCAGTCCCCCTTAATCACTAAGCTATCTCCTTGGCCCCATGTGATCATTTTGTGACTGACACTTTTACTTAGCAGCGTGTTTTTAAAAGATTCATCCATAGTGTTATTGTATTAATCCTATTTCTCACCGTTATGAATATATGCCAGACAAAAGCAAGTTGAAGGAAGGAAGGAAGGAGGAAGGGAGAGAGGAAGAGAGGAAGAGAGGAAGAGAGGGAGAGAGAGAAGAAGGGAGGAAAGAAAGGAGGGAAGGAGGGAAGGGAAGAAGGGAGATCAGGTTTACAATCCTGGGGAGTATCATCTATGATAGTGGGATGACCTTGGGAACATAATGGCTGGTCACAGTGAATCCGTAGTCAGGAAGGAGGAAGAGGACAAGAAGTAAGGCTGGAAAATAGAACCTCAAGGCCTCCCCACTTCTGTAACCTAACTTCACTAGAGACGTTCTGTCTCCTTGCGATAGTGTGTGTATGTATGCTCATCCCAGGGAGTGGCTATTAGAAGGTGTGGCCTGGTTGGAGTAGGTGTGTCACTGTGGGCGTGGCTATAAGACCCTCATCCTAGCTGCCTGGAAGTCAGTCTTCTGCTAGCAGCCTTCAGATGAAGATGTAGAACTCTCAGCTCTGCCTGCACCATGCCTGCCTGGATGCTGTCATGTTCCTGCCTTGATGATAATGAACTGAACCTCTGAACCTGTAAGCCAGCCCCAATTAAATGTTCTTACAAGAGTTGCCTTGGTCATGCTGTCTGTTCATAGCAGTAAAACCCTAACTAAGACACTCCTAAAGATTCTACAACCTTTTAAAATGGTGCTTCAATATTATGGTTGAGTTGTAAATGTACAGTGTATATCTATATACAAACATATATAAAGACAGACACAGACAGATATACACAGATGACACGACAGACAGACAGACAGACAGACAGACAGGCATACACACACGTGCATGCATATAATCTGGATATAAAGTCCTTATCTGATGTGTAATTTGTCTGTATTTACTTCTATTTTCTGGATTGTCTGTTCATTGAAGTTTTTAATTTTTATTTTTTAATACCATCATCCATTCCCCCCTCACCTTATCCTTATTTTTGCTGTTGTAGCATGGACTACATGCTTGAAAAAGTAAGTCTTGATACCTTTGGGCATGAAAAAATAAACATAGGTATTAGCTTTGTTCGTTAAAGAGAAGAAGCAATTAGAAACAGTAAGAGCAAAACCAGAAATCCAGGGTTTAAAATAAAACACTAAACATTCACCCCACAGGGATGCTTAATCTTGGCTCCTGGTCATAAGAAACCAGAAGATATTTCAGAAAAGACAATTTTGCAACTGGGAGATCAGGAAGTATTATCTGAAAGTTTATGAATGCAATTAAATTTTTTTTAATGCAATAGGATCCCTGGCTTTGGATACAAAACAGAGTGTAATGTATTATGGTGTGTGTGTGTGTGTGTGTGTGTGTGTGTGTGTGTGGTACACACATATGCATATTTAAATAACATGCAAAGACACTTGAATCCCATCTCTGAGTTGTCTTTCTGAAGGTCAGTTATTGGTCTGACTGCGCACGGATACATTGACTGATAGAGGTTGCTGATTGGCAGAATGTTACATGGAGCTGTAAAGAGAGGACGCTCCACAATCAGCTTTCACTGTGGCTAAGTCCTTATTTCTTAGACTATAGTCAACCACAAACAATCTCTGTACATACAGAAAACTACACTGTGTTCCAGAGACTTCTGTAGGCTTTGCTGTTTTCTTCTTTCTGTGCCAAGAAAAACAGCAGCAGCCTAAGGAGTAAAAATGTCTCTACTTCAGCTTTGGCACTCAATCGCCGTCAGTTCTGTGGTATTGTGAAAGCCTTTTAAGATAAATGCATGACTTACCATGGACACCAAGGGAAATTGTAGGTAAAATGTTCTTAAAATCATCATTTGTTCCAAATATCAAACGGTAAAAATTGAAACTGAAATTAAAACAGACATCAGGGAGGCAATAAAGGTAAAATCGATAAAGTTGATTTCACAAAAGGCTGAGTTGCGCAGCTTTTGTAACGAGTCCATTTTCAGTGTGGACAGAGCCCTAGGGATGCATTCTCCCATCGGTGTGCAAGCCACACTCCTGTTTCCTTTAATGAGCCTTATCTGTGGGGAGCAAGGGAAAGGAGATTCCCCAGCTTGCCTTTCCCATTGCCAGCTCTGCCGCCCTTAACCAAACACACGCTGTGCATTTGTCTTTGGTACCATTCAGATAAAAGTCATCTGGTGAAGAACATATTCAAAACTCAGTGCAGACTCTCTTTTGCACATTGTACAGGAGATCCAGTTATCACACAAACAGTTATTTTCTTCACTAGAGAATCTTTATTCTAGGTTGTGGGCACCTCAAGGCAACCTGCAATGCAGAGGATATTGGCAGCTAACCAGAAAATGCAGTTAAAATATTGTAGCTAACGCTGATGATAACAATTACCCCATAACATTTACAAGAGGGATACACAATTCTTTGCAGTCTGGTGCTGTATAATACTTAAGATATTTTGTGACTTATTTGAATAAGCAACCTTATTGAAATGTGTTAGTTGCTACTTAAAAGGAGAAGTGGCATCCTAAAACCTTGGGTGGTTTTTAAACATAAAAGTACTGCTTGTAAATTTGAACATTATGTGGCCTCCTTACCTGATGGTTCTTCTTCAGTCTTTGATCACTAATTCAACAGATGAAAGTTGTGATTCTATTGTGTAGCATAGACACTGTATTGATTGCTGAGGCAATACCGGAAAGTATCCTGGAGATATTTTTCTTCGCATGAAGATGAAGACTCATCTACAGAACTGTCTAGGAATCCACAGAGGATGCCTGCCCTGTGCAGGCAACATCAATAAAGGCTTCAAGAAAATGACATGGGCATGTGACTTTGTTATTCAAAACCTGATATGCATTATGAATGCTTTGTAGCATTTCATTCAGACAAGTGTAGTGTTTCTCTGCCTCTTCAGCTCCAAGTGCTTTTAGAAGGAAGAGGTAAAGAATGTGTTCTCTATTCCTCTTATTATAGCATGTTGAAGCTTCCAAGAGTGGGGATCCAGAGCACCCTGTTTTAGAAGACTGTATAGGGAAGCTTAGGCCAGCAGCGCATTGATCTTTAATTGAGGACCATCAGGGCTAAGACTACATTTAACCTTAGGGGGCTACATCTTTTCAAAGCTGTGCTCTGGGCCATTTTTTTTTTTAATGAAAGCATGCTAGAGGAAGGGGAACAAATAAATCTGGGGGAGACAGATCTGAGAAAGGCATGGCTTCTCTATGGCTCTGGAGGGAGGTGACAGTAGTGTTGGGGGTGTGATAAGGTGACAGTAGTGGGGAGGAATAGAAGGGACATACTCACAGAAAGTGTAAGGAGACTTGGAAAGAAGGAAGAAGTGAGGAAACAAGGAATAGACGTGTGTGAGTGTGTGTGTGTGTGTGTGTGTGTGTGCACATGCATGCTCATGTGTGGTGTGTACATGTTGAGGCCACAGAGGTCAAAGATGGACCTCTTCCTCAGTTACTTACCACTTTAATTTCTTGAGAGCTTGCCTCTCATCAAACCTGGAGCTTGACCATCCATGTATGCTGGTTCACCAGCAAGGCCCTAGGATCTGCCTGTGTCTGGCCCTGCAGCACCAGAATTCCAGCTGTTCCTTGCTAAATGGGCTTTTAAACATGGATGCTTAGGACCGAATTCTGGTCCCCTGAGGTTCCTTCGGATCTCTGGGTTGGTTTTTGTTACTTTTTGAGAGATCGTCTTGGTTGAAGTACAAAGGACCAGAATATTTTGATTCAGATTTTCCTGAGAGCCAGACAGAAAGACCCCTCTTTTCATACTGGATAAAATTTTAATCTGTAGTTCCATTTGTATCTACTTCATGTTATCATTTGTTTTTTTCTTTTCTGATGCCAAAAGACAGGCAAGAGAGTCTGGGGAGGAGGCATGAAATGTTGTTAAAATGGGACATATACTTAATTTAATCTTAGGGAGTTGGGGTAGGCACAGTGACTTACTTGTTAGGATTCTGTCCTGCCATCCCAGGTGAAGAAACTCCTGAAGACGGTCAACTGCAGCACTTGCTCCAGACTTTCCTGTCACTACTGGCGTGGACTGTGTACTTTAGCCATCCTCCTAATGAGCTGCTGGATCTCACCATATGTTTCCTGTTACTCTGCATGTGCTGCCCCAGCCTTGTGAACTTTATTTAGCGAGACACAGATGGTGATGGGACAGCTGCCTTGCAGTGAAACGAATGGTCACGTATCCACACCCTTACACACTCTTGGATGCTGGACGTTGTACAAACAGGGCACACCCACTTGATGTCATTGTTGATTGGTAGACTCCCCTGGCAATCTTGCATTTGTTTCATTCTGTACTCAACAATTTGAAGGAAAGTCTAGGCATTTATTTATCTAACTTACATGTATAAAATTGCTTTTAACTTTAGCAACATGAGGAATTACCAGAAGTCTGAGAAGTAGTATTCACAAACATTTTTATTTTTTTTCCTTAGTGAGGTAACCCAATCACAAAAGAAGTCACTAGATATGCACTCACTGATAAGCGGATATTAGCCCAGAAACTTAGAATACCCAACATACATTTTGCAAAACACAAGAAAACCAAGAAGGAAGACCATCGTGTGGATACTTCATTCCTCCATAGAATAAGGAACAAAATACTCATGATAGGATATAGGTACAGAGACAAAATTTAGAGCTAAGATGAAAGGATAGATTATCCAGAGACTACCCCATCTGGGGATCCATCCCATCATCAGCCACCAAACCCAGATACTAATGCACATGCCAGCAAGATGAAAGGACCCTGATATAGTGGCCTCTTGTGAGGTTAT
>NC_034594.1:11626466-11654732 GCF_900095145.1 Mus pahari | reverse complement strand
AGCCATGGCCGCATGGAGAGAGTGGAGAAGGGAGAGGGAGAAGGAAGGCTAGAGAGTAAGAAAGGTGAGAGCTTAAAGAGAGCGAGGAGGGGCCAAGCAGCCCCTTTTCTAGTGGGCTGGGCTATCAGGTAGCTGTGGGGAGGAGCACACCTGGCCGTAGTCAGGTAGCTGTGGGGGTGGAGTCTAGCCAGAATGCCAGAAGCTTGGGACATTGTCTGCATGATTTATAGTCACAGAATTATGGAGTTGGGGGCTCTGTGGTGCCAGGCACTGTCTCTGGGAATGTGGCTCGCTTTTCTGTCCCTTGTAGAGTTCTCTACTGGGTCGCCGGAGCAAGCCTCATTCAACCAAATTAGGCTGCCTTTCATAGCCCTACACTTGGCCATTCCTTTCCTGGGGAGCCTGGGTGGTTTAGTTAACCAGAAACCCCCGTGGCAGGTTGGGAAGGTGGAGGGAAGAGAAGTTCCTGGAAGATACCAAGGGCTCTCTGACGACAGCTCCTGTCAGGCATCGCAATCTCAGCTTTAGATCTCCTCAGGATCCTCTCGGCGCCTCGTTAATACCCTTCCCTGTGGATAGAAGAGTGTCCCTAATCTTCTGTGATGTGGTGTGGTAATGGTCTCACATGTTCTCCCTAACATTTCATCCCCTCTAACACCAAAATGGCAGAATGTCTCTTGGGGCTTATGAGTTGAATTTGGATTCCTGTGGGGGTCCAAGCTGATATAAGATAAATGCTTTGCTTTCCAAAAACATTTTCTCTTGGTCTTTTGGAAACAGTTGTCATCTAATTGAACAGGAGGGGATCTCTGATTGTATCCCCCTGGGGTTGACATAATCAATGAGTGCAATTCAGAGCCCACTTTGTGGCACTGAGCAGGCTCTGAACCATCCTACATTATGTCTTCTCATTGCTGGCTACTAGCCACTGGGTGATTGTGAGCACACAAGAGACCTCAGGGGGAGGCTGTTGGAGAACAGAAGCACATGTCAAGGTCATGTCAAGCACATGTAGATGGTCATTTTCTTCTACTCTCTCCTTCCTCCTGATCTTTAGAACTGCGAGTTTCCATGGTTTTAATTAAATCTTTAACATCTCACTTTAGTTTGAATTAATTGTTGATGAATTGTGGTTTTCAGGCTGAGGATTTACTCAGTAGACACTTCGATTGCTTCATACTTCAGATTGTGCATTAGGATCTCTGGGAAGTTTGGAACACGGTTTCCTATGGATTTTGTTTCCTGGTGAATAAAGTCATAGTGGTACTTAGTCTTAGTACTTAGTCTACCACAATGGTACTTAGTAATTAGGTAGTACTTAGTACTACCACAATGGCACTATTCACTTAGCTACTTAATCTTCCTCACAGGTGTGCTTATAGTCAGTAGGAGTGCTATCACCCTTAGGAATTTCTGTGGGTTCTGGTTTGCTCTTCTATAACATGAAATACTAGACAATGACTAAATGGTGCTTAGAAGTCTGTTCGTACATAAATTTTGTTGTTGTTGTTGTTCCTAAGATGCTGCACAATGTCTTAAAACACAGTGGAGAGCAATTTGAATTTCACCTCACATTTTGGGAAGTGAATGTATATTCTTTTTCCCTGTGGTATCTTGTTTTTTTTTTTTTTTTTTAGATTTATTTATTATATGTAAGCACACTGTAGCTGTCTTCAGACACCCCAGAAGAGGGCACCAGATCTCATTACAGATGGTTGTGAGCCACCATGTGGTTGCTGGGATTTGAACTCAGGACCTTTGGAAGGGCAGTTGGTGCTCCTAACTGTGGAGCCATCTCTCCAGCCCTATATTCTTTTTCTCTTTTCCTTTAAAAAATTTTTATGTGTAAGTGCTTTGCCTGCATGGATGTTTGTACACCACATGCATGCAATGCTCTCAGAGGCTAGAAGAGGATGCCAGATCCCTCTGAGTTGGAGGTAGAGATGGTTGTGAGCTGCCATGTGAATGCTGCGAAGTGACCCAAAGTTCTCTGAGAACACATCCAGTGCTCTTAGCCCACAAGCCATTTCTCCAGCCCCCCTAACATATATCCTATATTGGTGAAGGCCAGTATAAGATCAGTGTTAATAAAGATCAGAAGGAAAAAGGAGGATATACCACAAATGTGGTTAACGACTCAGAACCTAATAAGTAAAACTGTAGCCTTCAGAGAGAGAAGGAGAGAGGAAAGACATACAAAGTGATCTTCGGAAGTTCAGAAAAGGCTCCAAATTCAGTGTACGGGAAGCTGGCGACCAGGCGTTCGGCTTCCCTAACGGTGAGAGATTACATTGCCATTGCCACTATCTAAGTACCCAGTCCATGGTAGTTTGTTATGTCAGCACAAGTTGTCTAATACTCAAGACGGCTTTAATTATTGGTAATATAGGCTGCTAACTACTTAAAAAAAATTCAAGCCTGGGGAGAGAAGATAATTAGGTATGGATTATAAGAGTTATTTTTAGCGATTTTTTAAAAAGTTAAAACACGTGACAGCTCATGCTTCATTGTTAACTGCTATTTTGCAAGGTGAGGCAATTACGTTCACTGTAGGAAAAAATGTCAAATGTTGTGAACTTGTTTAATTTTGAGCGTGATTTTATAGGGGACAGAAGTTGCCTTTTCTGTTCATCTAACATGGGTCACTTTCCAATAATAATCAGAAAGAACACATGGGAAAGATGCCCTATATTGGGATCAGGCTGACCCACTTTCCAGTCTGCATTGACAAATAGCTGCTTCTGTGACTTTGAATAAGTCATTTTATCCCTCAGGCCTCAACGTCTTCATCTGTTGAGAGAGAGAGAGAGAGAGAGAGAGAGAGAGAGAGAGAGAGAGAGAGAGAGAGAGAGGAGTTCAGGAACTGAGTGGTGTCTGGGGATCCTTTGTGCTGCAACATTTTATAATTGTGCATAAACACTGAGCTAGCTCAACTTCAATTTATCACACTGTGATATGCTGCAGAAATGATGCCTTTTAGCGTTTTTATATGATGTACAAAAATATTCGGTGAAATCTGGATTTCAATGTATGGATTTAATTTTTTATCAGAGAAAATAAAATTGTATGATTTTCAAGTATCGATGCAAAAGAAATAAAATCATATGCTAGACAAACTAAGATTTCTTTCCGTGCATGTTTTATGCAAATAGGCCATTTTAACACTTGCTATGTTAGGAGATGGACACTAGGTGGCAGCAAAGAGTAATCTAATGTTAAAATATGAGAAAATGCACCCTTTGTCCAGGAGTACAAATCCCTCTCTCATAAACGCCACTAGAGTTATAGCCACATTCCTCTATTTAAAAGTGCTAGTTATAAAAAAAATAACAAATAGAACTTCCAATCAAAGCCAGTGAAATGGTCCTACGGTGAATTTTTACTCCCTTTAGAGATGTTAGTTGGCAATAAATTAAACGTAGAACCTTTTATGGAAATTTCTGGAATATGGCTGGTTAGTAAGCATAATGTAGTAAAAATAAGATAGCGTTACTTATAATTTCCTTTGTTTCAAAGTTTACATGGATAACGTATAGCTAATTCAAAAAGGGATTTCAAGACATACTATTTTGAGCTCAGTGGTAGTAAATGCACCTTGCTGTATCATATTTGACGTATCACTTCTTTAAAATATATATGTTGACTCTTTTCTTTCACATTCATTCTTATAATTTAAATTACCAAACATGAAATAATGTGATTTTTAAGTATATTATTGCAGTATGTCAAAATTTAGTTTATTACTCTTGTCTCCATGTAGCTGATTTCATACAGCTTTCCTTGAAATGCTTTGCTTTGTGTAAGAAGGACCATACAGTCCATCCCACAAGAGCTTTCTGATGTTGTTTGCCGAGGCGGTTAACCACAAGCTATGTGTGCTCTGTGCTATAGGAATCTAATTGGAATTCTAGATAAAAATGTCGCTTGGAGTGCAAGATTACGCCATGGGTTATGCAACACCTAATAGCAAATTCAGGGTGCCACAACACTTCCCTAACAGCAGGCTGCAGCTGAAGGAGAGAGGGATGCTCAGACCACACCTTTCATTTTCATTTTTGATTGATTGACAGTCTGTGACAATCTTTGTGACCGTGGGGATATTGCTTTTACAGGTACGGGGAGAGGGGGACAGATTTCTGATGTCTAAAATATGCAGTCACCATCAGATGATTGGTAGGTCTTACAGACTTTTTAAAATTACATGACCCCTGTTCCACTAAGACTAAGCTAAAACCAACAACGTCAGACTCTGGAGTTGGCATTTATTTTCTTAGCCATATTTTGTCTCTTCTTTGACCCGTAACAGGAAAGCAAAACCAGGAAATGAAGGACATATGTGAAGAGGTTTGGGTAGTTTCTGTATTTTTGGTTAATATTGCTTCTGACTGCCTAAGGGACTTAGAAGTGAGATTTTTGTCTATTCCACACTTCTGCCCAGCAACCTTGGCAGAGGACCTTAGGGCACATGCCCAGATCGTCCATGTGGCTATTTTGGGGGTTGATAACAGCATCAGATGCTTGGAATGTGAAGATTTATGTCTTGTACCTAACAGAACTTAATCTCCCTGAGCCTCATATCTACTGTCTGTAAACTGTAGATCCCAGTGACTGAGGAAGGCAGACCCAGAGATTAACAAAGGACATGAATGTTCACCAATATGCACTGCCTGCTAGGGGAGATTTTTTTGGGAAACTCTGCCTGTTAAGAAGTATGTTTCTAGACAAAATAGAAGCTCCACAATTTATTCATTTTTAAAGCTCAAATGTCAGGGGTTCTATTCACCAAGGATAACAAAGAAAGGAAGGAAACGAGAGTACAGTTTATTACCTTAAACAGTTGGTGATTTTAAGAATTCTCACATCAAAATCCATGTAAGTAGACTTTACAATAGATAGAATTCCATATAATATAGAATTGTAGCACCTTTAGCTTGTTGTTCACTGACTTCACATATTCCCAGGATCCTGGCCATTGTACTTTGTCCCCATAGATTATTCCAGCAGAGTGACCTTGTCCGTGGATACATAATCTTTTAAAGTTCCCTTTAACTCTCACCTTTGAAGATGTTTAGGTACTACTGTGGAAATTGGGAATTAATCTAGTTAGAGAGATCCTCAACTTTCAATCACTCCAGAATCACATCACAGACTAAAATACTCCTTACCACATGGTGCGACAAGCCACACAAAGGAACAATTGCCTTTTCTTCTTAGACTATAATGGCCTAGCAGGAAAGGCTCTTAACATTTTTATTTTTCGTGCAGTTGCTCATTTCATAGCATACTGTATGTAAAAGTTAAACAAATGCCACTTGGGACTTTCACAGTGTATTTAATAGCTCAGCATGTCTTGTTTCTAGTCTCTGGGAACTGCAGAACCTGAACAATGCAGCTAATGGCAGGTTACTCTCTATCCATTATACCAAAGGCAGAAGGTGAAAGACTGGAGATGGCAAGTGGTTAAAAATGATTATTAGAAGTGGAACTAGACCCAGAGCTTGTGTTGCATTTTGATGATTAATCTAGAAGCCAAATTGCAGCTTTGGGGCAACATTGGTACCTGTGATGGTTAATAACCGAATCCTAAGTGATGGAGCATGCTCGGTGTTTAGCGATACTTCACCTTATGATGCACATAAGCACAGAAAACTATAAATGTATGGAAAATAACTTACTGATGTCACTAGCCAAAGATGGGACTTCATAATAATGACAAACATCTGAGTAGAGACTTTATAAATTATACATTATATTAGTGCTTATTTCAATACCAAACAGAAACATTCTCAGTGAGTATTTTGAATTTCTGCACAGAATTTTAAAATGAACATTAGTTCATTTGCTATCAGCTTTGTGAGAAAGTTTACTAGGTATCATACCAATTTGACTACTACAACTCGATTTCTCAGTTTGCTCAGATCTCACTCGTTGTATGATATTGGGGAAGTTACTCAAATTGGGGAGCTTGAGTCATCTTAACAGAAATGGGGAAGATTACCACCAAATTAGGAGTTGCTGTCAGGAATAAATAATACATGAAACTGTGCACATGTCCCTCCGCACATTGCATGACTAATGTTGCACTTGACAAAATACAAGTGAAGTCAGATCTCAGGTCCCCCGATAAGGGGTCAGTGGCTTCGCATTAAGTCAGACTTAAGGAAGAAAATTACCAGCTAGTCATTATTTCATAACCCATGGCCAAAACACCTGATAGCCTTTGAAGATTTGCCTTGTGGACGTTTAAAAGTCATGCTCATGAATCAATTAGCATTTCTGCTGATCTGGAAACAACTTGACTTGAGCTAGACTTCCTTTCTGCCCTTCTCTTCCCCTGTGGGCTGATCATGGTTGAGCTGTTTTCAGAGACAGCATTTCTTCGACCTCATATCAGTTTAATATTCTGTATGCCTTCTGCAGCTAGGCTACCCAAGACCTCCTCAACATTAATTCTGATGCACTATCAGCCTGTCAGATGAAATGCTGGTTGCTGTAGGATCTCTAGCCTAAGACTCTAGAGTCTGTAGACAGACGCAGAAGCCAGAAGCAAAGCCAGAAGAAGAAGCTGATCGTCTTGTGTTAAACTCCTCCCCTGGCATAGGATGCTATGCTAGCTAAGATCGCTTTTCCTAATCATAACCATTGAACTTTCCTCCGTGAAAGTAATGGGAAATCTCTGAATTATGGGAGCTATAACATTCTTGAACTATTTTTAATACTCAGATTGGTTTCTCTACTCTAGACTGAGGTCATAGTCATTCCCTACTGATTTTGTCAAATGAAATGACACAAAACCACAGATTTTCAATGAACTTTATTGTCATAATCAAGCCATCTGGCCCCTTTGTTTCCTTTTCCCATCAGAAGAATGGGGGAAATAAAATCACAGAGATTATGGAGGTCAACTGTCATGATATGTATGATATGCTTTGAAATTTTAAAGAGCTAGGAAATTCTGCCTCATAAAACAGTAGTTAATATCGGAAAGGTCTTCCTATTGATTTATAAGGTCTGTGCTTTCTTGTAAGCACCCACTTACCACCTCTACGCTCAGCGTTGTATTCACTGAGAAATAGAATACTAGGATAATCTTCTAGTGTCATCTGTTTCATGTCCAGGAAGGACATTTGAGCAAATGCAGTTATTAATAAATAACTTCATAGCGATCATTTCTGTTTTTTATCACAATGTGTCCATAGTAATTATAATGGGGCCAGGCACACAGTAGGTATCCAGTGAACACTTGCTGAAGGACTAAATGTAGGAGATACTTACTGGTGTTGCATTTCAGCAGAAGATGTGCTAGTAGAGAGAGGGGTCTTGTGAGAGACTCAGGAATCATCACTTTCTTACAAACATTCTATCTCAACTCATGGCAAATGTTTTACTCCTTGATTTGCAATTTAGGCCCAGGTAGCATCTGCTGAAAGGACACATTAACTCCTGACATTTCAATTCCAGTCACAATTCAAGTCCCATTTATTTGGTGGCTTTTGGACCTACACATTAGTGCAGTCAGCTTAATGACATCCCACCAAGCTCCTGAAAGGGCTATGGAGGTACACAATCACTAAAACTTACCTAGGAAACAGGGACATGCAAGGAATCACCAATGGGATGTTTCTAACACCATCAGTCCTTACTGAAGAGCTTATGTTAGAACTGAATCTAGTCTCAGAAGCAGAGAGGGTTCTATGATTTACACAAACCCACAGGAATGCTAATAGTAACTCCACAGAATTACTGAAAATACAGAATGTCTGGTTCCGATTGACTCTTGGAAAGACAGTGACGGCATTACTCTGGGTTAGATGACATCCCTGGGCACGTCTTCACCTCTGTTTACTGATCTGTTATTTAAGAAATTTGAATGAAAACGAAGTCAGATGAAGTGAACTGCTCCTAATCTGGTTTCATCTCATCAGGCTAATCTATTAGATTCCCTGGGAATCTAATAAAAACAGATAAATAATGATCAGCAGACTCCAAGTGCACTGTAGCTCAGTCATCCAATGTCTTTTGGAAAGGGAGAACAAGGGCAAAACTGCCCTTCTAAGACAGCAAGAGGGAAAGAAATTACATGAAGAGACAAGCGATGTCAACCTGACTGTCAAACCATATATCTTGGACTGGCAGCTTGGTGATAGGCACCTTGCCAATGAATACAGAGCAACTGGAATGTGTTGAAGAATTCATTGACCTCAGAATTCCTACTGTTCTCATTCGTTTTTAGATGCACAGAAATGACTTCTAGCTTCATGCTGATTATATTAACATTGTTTAGAGCTCATTGTTTGCATTTTCCTGTGACCTTCATTTATGGCTATATATATATATCCCTACTCCAGAAGTCAAGTCTCCCCAAATTCCCACATTTTCTACATATTGGTCTGTTTCCCCATGTCTGCTTATCCTATACATGACTGAGGTTAACAGGCAATGGGAAGACATAGCCTGTTAGATATATAATCCTGAGATTGCCAATAATACACTCTCTTATCCATGGACATATTTGCTCATTCATTTCCACTTTCATTTATATATGTAACTAATATTTTTTCTATGATGTCACCATAACATGGATTCAAAGTCTTGTTTGATACTAACAACATCAACAATTGGTTAAAGTTATTAACAATCTGTAGGGTATCTTTCTCAAAGTAAACTATATAGGGTACAATTTGAAGACATACTACTGATGAGATTTATCTGTCTCCCTCTGTGTCACCAGGAAGCCGATGTAAAATGAAATCAATGGAAAGTATTGCAAACTGGGAGATTGGAGCATGCCATAAAGACATATTAAATGATAGCAAATGATAGTGAGATAAGTGGTAGCTTGGTTTTGTGAGGGTCTGCAAGGAATGCTGGGAAAGGAAAACTATTAACAGAAGCATACTGGAACTCTTCCAGCCACTGCCCACAAGTGGGAAGTCCCACAGAGCTGGTGATGACTGAGTGGAATAAGCATCCAGCATAGTAGACACTGGGGAATGATAACTATGTGTCAGATAATCGCAGGAATAAAAAAGGAAATCAGATGTACTTCCTACATTAAAAAGGTCCTGCTGTGTACAGGAGAAAGGCTTGTGAAATTGCCATTGTTGGTAATATCAGGGTATCATCATTTGGAGTGACATCAAATACTGTCAAGAACCAAACTCCATAATTGTCCTTTATTAATACAAAAAGAAATACCCAGTCATTGTCCTTGGAATTATTTCTCAGGGCAATGGACAAGAAGAACAAAACATATTTTGTTGGGTGATATGGGAATTGTGTTGGCCATTTTATATATTGCCTTCCATTCTAATGTGTCTTCCTCTATCTTCCTCCAGACCATTAAAGATTCACCCATGTGAACCATGTTGATTTGGCTTCTTTGCCCTTCCTGTGGAGAGTTCCACAGACACATCAAAATGAAGGAAAAGTGAAGTCAGGGTGCTGTTCTTTGGCACCATCAGCATTAGTCAACCAAAGCTTTCCTTTTCCCCTCTCTACAACTCTTCCCTTCTGGGTCTGAAATTGCTTCCTCCATATCTTCCCTTGGCTTTACAATCATAATGGCTCTGCCCTTCCTTGTCTGGACATTTGCCTCATTCTTAATCTTTCTCCCTCACTTTGGTTCTAACTTTGTAAACAGTTGTCTTGTTAAAGTATCTTTGATTATACCAATGTTAGGATAAATGATTTTCTCTCTGGAAATATTCATTTGATTCAATATCCAATAATTTAGACTATGGGGGGGGGCAGGATGCAGGTGGGACCCTAAAGGGTGCTGTGTCTCAAATCTTGTGTGGGTCCCTGAGTTTACTCCTGGTACTCAGTTCGGGAGTTCCTTGGGAAAGAAAGTTTTACAACCACTATTTCAAAGCCCGAAAATGGACAAATGCATTGCGACACATTCCTCAGGTTACAACTGAAGGCCAAGATCCACTGAATGAACCCTAACTGTATCCCAACTGTTCCAAAGGGCATAGAGTATCCTAAGCCCTTATGTGTGCGCTCAAATAGTATAAGCTTTAATAGATAAAATTTAAAAAGTCTTTGGAGGTTGTGTATGTTTTCAAGGTATATATATGTGTGTAAAGGTTCACGAGTGTGAGTGCAGGTACATGTGCCTTTGTGTGTGTGTGTGTGTGTGTGTGTGTGAGAGAGAGAGAGAGAGAGAGAGAGAGAGAGAGAAGATTGGAAGACAGTCTTCACCTTTCTACTTCCTTTGATAAAAAGTGTGTTTGTTGTTTACTACTGCATTCTCCAGAGTAGCTGGACCATGGTGTGTAAGGGTTCTTTGTCTCTGCCCCTTATCTCAGTGTAAGAACACTGGGATTATAGCTGTATATCATCATAGCTGTGTATTACTTGAGTTCTGGGGATTTAAACACCCTTTCTTTTTTTTTCTTTTTTTTTTTTTTTAATTTAGATATTTTCTTTATTTATTTCAAATGCTATCCTGAAAGTTCCCTATACCCCCCCACCCCTGTTCTCCCCTACCCACCCACTCCCACTTCTTGGCCCTGGTATTCCCCTGTGCTGGGTCATATAAAGTTTGCAAGACCAATGGGCCTCTCTTCCCAATGATGGCTGACTAGGCCATCTTCTGCTACATATGCAGCTAGAGACACAAGCTCAGGGGTTACTGGTTAGTTTATATTGTTGTTCCACCTATAGTGTTGCAGCCCCCTACAATTCCTTAGGTACTTTCTCTAGCTCCTCCATTGGGGGCCCTGTGTTCCATCCAATAGCTGACTGTGAGCATCTACTTCTGTGTTTGCCAGGCACTGCTTTAGCCTCACAAGAGGCCACTATATCAGGGTCCCTTCAGCAGAATCTTGCTAGCATGTGCATTAGTATCTGAGTTTGGTGGCTGATGATGCGATGGATCCCCTGATGGGGTAGTCTCTGGATAGTCTATCCTTTCATCTTAGCTCTAAATTTTGTCCCTGTACCTATATCCTTTCATGGGTATTTTGTTCCTTATTCTAAGGAGGAATGAAGTATCCACATGATGATCTTCCTTCTTGGTTTTCTTGTGTTTTGCAAAATGTATGTTGGGTATTCTAAGTTTCTGGGCTAATATCCGCTTATCAGTGAGTGCATATCTAGTGGCTTCTTTTGTGATTGGGTTACCTCACTAAAGATGATATCCTCCAGATACATCCATTTGCCCAAGAATTTCATAAATTCATTGTTTTTAATAGCTGAGTAGTACTCCATTGTGTAAANGTACCACAGTTTCTGTATCCATTCNTCTNTTGAGNGANATCTGGGTTCTTTCCAGCTTCTGGCTATTATAAATAAGGCTGCTATGAACATAGTGGAGCATGTGTCCTTATTACCTGTTGGAAGATCTTCTGGGTATATGTCCTGAAAAGGTATTGCTGGATTCTCTGGTATTACTATGTCCAAACACCCTTTCAAAGCAAGCTTTTTGCACACCAAACTACCTCCCTTTCTGTACCAACTTTTGGAACCAGATGGAAGCAAAGAAGACAGTATAAATTCTCAGTTTTGATGAGTTAACTTTATTTAATTTCCATTTTGGAGATTTTCATATCCATCAGCTTGTCTGGATGGTCTATATGCCTACCAAATCTGTGTTACCACTTAATTACTGTAATTTTTTATGATTTTTTAATGATTTTTATCAGATGAGCCCTTTGGAGAGACAGGACTCAGTCAGAGACTCTGCTGCATGGGTATAAATGTGGGAGGGACATGCTTTAGACTCTCTTTTGTCCTGCCTTTTTACTATATAAGGACACCTTGATCGTACTATCTTTAGAACTGTGAGAAATAAATTTCTGTTGTTATAAATCACCCATATTTTGTTATAACACAAATTAAAATAATAGTTAACCCAACTATTCAGGAAGTTCTCTTGACTACGAGGGAACTAAAAAGATTCCTTTTTTTCTTTCTCTTCTTTTCACAATATTGGAGATTAATTCTGAGTCTTCATATATGCCAAGTTTGCCAACTAAGCTATATCTCCAGAAATTATTTTATTTTACCTGCATGCATATCTGTGTACCATGCATGTGCCTGATGCCTCTGGACTCCAAAAAAGAGTGTGAGATCCCTTGGACCTGGAGTTACAGATGCTTGGGAACTGTCATGTAGATCCTGGAAATTGATCCCTGATTATCTGGAAGACCAGCAAGTTTCTTCACTGCCAAGCCATCTCTTAAGCACTCAAAATTATTTTCTTAAATAAATTATTGAAAAAAATTAGATCTGCTAGCAACATTGGACTGAGACTTAAATTTCTTGGTTGAACGGGGATATGAGACTGCATGTCTTAAGGTTTTACTGCTGTGAACAGACACCACGACCAAGGCAATCTTATAAGGACAACATTTAATTGGGCCTGGCTTACAGGTTCAGAGGTTCAGTCCATTATCATTCAGGTGAGAGCATGGCAGCATCCTGGGAGGCATGGGGCAGCAACTGCTGAGAGTTCTACATCTTCATCTGAAGGCTGCTAGGAGAAGTCTGGCTTCCAGGCAGCTAGATGAGGATCTTAAAGCCCACATCCACAGTGCGACGCCTACTCCAACAAGGCCACACCTCCTAATGGTGCCACTCCCTGGGCTGAATATATACAAACCACCACATTGCATTCTAATAAGTAAGTGACTGCACCATAATACCAATTTCCCCCTTAAACTTCTCACTAGGTTCAGGTGGGGCTGCCCGGCAAATCTGGATCATCTGTGATTTAACATATAGGTTGTATCCAGAACAGTACCCGAATGAATTGGATACGGAGATGCTCTTTCGAGCATAGCAAATGGACTCACTAAGAGAAAGCAGAATCGTGAAGCTGACAGGTGGAGGTGACAAAGTCCTGATTTGGAGGAGCACTATTTTACAAAACGCTGGACAGCTCTGGCGCTTGTTTTATCAAGGCCTATAGCTCAAGAGTGAGCTAAGTGACAGGAATCAAAGGGCAAACACTGACACTGGAAGCTCACAATGCTTAGTAAGGAACACATGCTAACAGTCATTAAACAAGTTTGAAAAGGAATTCATGCTGTGAGGACCAAGCTCTAAGGCCTGAACAATGAGCTCCATGAGTTGGAACAGAAGCTTTCTGAAAGAAACCGTCTAGTTTTGAAGAATTCTTTTCCCAGACAAGCTTCTTTGTGAGGGATTTTTTTTTCTTCTTCTTACTTTTTTTTTTTTTAACAAACATGCCTATTTTTGACTCAGCTTAGAAATGAAATATTTCAAAAGCTCTTTCAAGCCCAACATCTCTGAAACTACTCCTTCAAAGTTGCACTTTATGGGGGACTACAGGGGTGAGAATGAGAGGAAAACCAACTTGGTGAAAATTTCACAGACAGGGTGAAAATCCCCGAATCACTACCTCCATTAATTCTTTTAGTATCTTAGATTAAAACAAACAAAAACCACCAAAATATTAACAAGGATGGCAAATGCTTCAACATTTAGGGTTTTTTTTGTTATTAAACCTTTGAGAAGTTTGTACAATGTATTTTATTATATACACCTACATTCCCAACACCTCTCATATCCTCCCATACCTCCCGACCCACCCAACTTTGTATCCTTTCCTTTCTTCCATCTGTCCGTCTGTCCCTCCTTCCCTCCTCCCTTTCTCCTTTAAGTCCAGTCTGTGTAGGACATAGACCTGCCTTGGAGTGTGAGGACTATACCAAGTAGTGTCACGCTATCGTAGAAAACCGACTTTCTCCCATCAGCATTCAAATGCCATTAATTCTTCCACTAGAGATGGAACTTTGTGTCCACCTCCCTTCATCAATGATGGGACTTTGTCTGGCTTGAGCTTGTGGAAGTCTTATATATGCTGTCTCAGTCTCAATGAGTTCACATGTACATCTGCTCTGTTGTGTCTGGGAAACGTTGTTTTCTTGAGCTCACCAACCACCTCTGTGCCTTGCACTCATTCCTTTTCTTCAACTGCATTGACCTCTGAGCCCTGAAGAGAGTGGTGTGGTATACACCCACCCACACACACACACACACACACACACACACGCGTGTGCACA
Source organism: Mus pahari (assembly GCF_900095145.1). Taxonomy (NCBI): domain Eukaryota; kingdom Metazoa; phylum Chordata; class Mammalia; order Rodentia; family Muridae; genus Mus; species Mus pahari. Next base: position 11,640,696 of record NC_034594.1, on the reverse strand, counting down.
CGTGCGCGCACACATATACAGCATTAGATATACCCTATAGGCAGTTACCTTGTAGTGGAGCTGGGGCAATACCACAAACAAATACCATTTACAACCAAAAAATCCCTAGTACCAGAAACATATTTTCTCTTCTTGAGTTATTGGCTAATGGAGTCCCTCAGACTTCCCCTACATTACAGGCTATTGAGAATGTTATTGTTTACCCACTGAAACTTGATAGTAAGACCCTATTGCTGAAGACTGTTTCAATCATAGACTGTGGAGAAATCTAGGTCGTACTCACTCGGAAGCTCCATCTCTACTGGTTCACTTTTATAATGGTTAGAGCATGCTATACATGTTACTAGAGGAAAAAAGTAAGCATCAACATCACCTGGCTGAGAGTATCGTGAATTACAATAACAGCTTGCCTGGGAAGCCATGTCCATTGATGCAATTAGTAACTTATGAGTAACTGAGTGTCAGGCCCCATCCACAAGATGGAACCCATACCTTACAGTGTCAGTGAGGCCAAGACCTGGTGTAGATAGGTCATAGACCCTGCGAGGAAGACCTACCACTATTATTTTGCTAAATGGACAAATGAGTTAAATGAGTCCTAAGCTAAATGGACAAATGAGTTAAATGAGTCCGAATGACTTATTGCTACTTTCAAACATCACTAAACTCTTCAGTCATTGTCAGGAAGGTTTGCTCTTTCAGTAGACAGCAATAACCACAGAAAGGCACAGCTGGTCAATGTGCAGAGAATGAGAAGCTTTGGACGACTCACTCCTACATGGGATGTCAGCATTAAGTCTTAATTAAAAAAGTATAAAAATTGCCAAAGAGAATCTCCAAAAATATATTTTCAGAATAAATGTTATCAAGCATGGGATTAACTTACTTGGGTAGCCATTTTTGTCTTTGCCCATACATATGGGACTCAATTAGTGAAATTATAGAATTATTGGTTTAATTTTTTTAAAAAAAAATATTTTTCTTAGATCCTGACAACAGTTTTCCTTCCCTCTTCCTCCAAGTCTGTCTCCTGCCCCTTCCCTCTGCCTCCTCCACTCCTTCTCCATTTCTGCTTAGAAAAGAGCAGGTCTCCCTTAGATATCAACCAACCATAGAATATCAAGTTGCAGTAAGACCAGGCATCTCCCTTCATATTAAGGCTGCTAAGAGGAAACGAAGTAGGAGGAAAAGGGTTCCAAACTTCATCAGAAAACTCTTGCTCCTATTGTTAGGGGTCCCACAAGAACACCAAGCTACAACACTGTAACATATATGCAGAGGGCCTAGGTCAGTCTCATGCAGGCTCCCTGGTTGTCAGTTAGGTCTCTGTGAGGTCCTATGAGCCCAGGTTAGTTAATTCTGTGGGTTTTCTTAGAATGTCCTTGGTCTCTCTGGATCCTAGAATCCGTCTTCCCCATCTTCCAGGAGATTCCCTGAGGTCCTCCTGATGTTTGGCAGTGGGTCTCTGCATGTTTCATGGCAGTTGCTGGATGAAGCCTCCATGATAACTGGGCTTGGTATCTATGAATAGAGCAGAATATCATTAGGAATCATTTCATTTGCTTTTGTTTTGTCAGTCCCGTTTGGTTCTCTCCCATCTCTGTGCAATCCAGCCTCTGGGTTTTGGGCCTCCAGGCAGTGTCAGGGGCGGGCTTTCTCTCATTTTTTAAGACTTAGGCTGGACTAGTCACTGACTACCTACTCCCACAATTTCTGCCATCTTTACCCCAGTTCATCTGGAAAGGATGACTAATTATAGGTCAAAGGTTATATGTGGCTAGGTTGGTGTAGTGGTTATTCCTGGTTGTCAACTTGATTATATTTGGAATGAACTACAATCCAGAACTGGAAGGCCACCTGTGACCCTAATCTGGAGGCTGGGAGATAGAAGTTTCTGATCTGGATCTTGGTGTGGAGATCTTGAGACACAGTGGCTATTGATTCCAGAAGATCAAAGTCATCTGGGATTAAAGGTGTGGTGGCACACACCTTTAATCTGGGCTACACCTTCTGCTGGAGACCATATAAGAACATTGGAAGAAGGGAGTCTGGTTCTCGCTCTTTTGCCTGCTTGCCGTGTGGGACTCAGCAACTGCTAGATCTTTGGACTTCCATTCACAGCTACTACTGAACCATTGTTGGGAATTGGACTGCAGACTGTAAGTCATCAATAAATTCCTTTACTACATAGAGACTATCCGTAAGTTCTGTGACTCTAGAGAACCCTGACTAACACAGTTGGTGTCCCAATCCCTTCTCTGGAAGTCTTGCCTTCTATCAGGAGATTGCTAGCTAGTTCAGATTTCATATCCCAGTTGCTGGGAGTCTTAGCTAGAATCTCCTTGTAAATTCCTGGAAGTTTCCATTGCACTAGTAATTGGCTTGACTTTTATTATGTACAAAAATGCTAAGCGAGGCAAGAAACCTGGGGCTCAGTGATTGGCTGGACTGGGCCTCTGTCTCAGCTTTTTCAATACTGGAATTACAGATACACGCTGATGTTGCCTGGCATTTGACATGAGTGCTGGGGAATCAAACTCATATCCTTAGATTTCCATGGCAAATACTTTACCCACATATTTATCTGTCCAGAATATGAAGAAATATTTGAAACCTAAAATATGTGTTATTCTTGCCTTTCCTCTCCCTCTCCCCTCCCTATATATAGTTTATTATTATAATTTTTGTGACTTTTAAATAATTCAGTCTGAAAATTCAAATTTAGTTATATTTAGTTATATTGTGTTTTGAAGAAATGGACTTAATACAGTTTAAGCTTAGAGCATTCATTCCTATTGTAGCAGACTGCTCCTCACTAAGTTTTAGGGCATTGCTACTATTTCTTTGTGGCATATTTCTTTCTCTGTTTAGAAATATAATTAAAATCTTTATCAGCTAGCAAGCTAAACCACCCCGTCCAATGCAATTAACAGACCACGACATCTGTCCATGTGCAAAACTTATGAAATCCTCATCTTTTCTCCTTCATGTTTGCACACATAGAGGCTTAGATGACGCACCATTGCCTAATAGTTTCCTGGAAATCACTTCCCTTCTGGCTCTTTCTATTGCCTTTTCTTTGAATTCCCAAGGTTCTGTCAGCCCTCAGAGACAGAAATCTTACACAAGTTAGCCTAAAACAAAGTAAAATAAACAAACAAAACAGTGATTGTCTAAAACTGTCCTTTGTCTTTAGTCTGCTTTCTCTATAGCTTCACTCTGACAATGTTTGTCTAAATAGTCAGAGATGAAGTCTCTCAGCAATCCAAGTAGATAGTCTTTATAGCATGCACTCCAGGGCAAAAAGGCAAAGAACCTCACTCGCTCTACATCTACTTATCAAATTCCATAAGAAGCCCACTGGATATTGTTATGGATGAATACATCTGAATGGCCAGACCAGATTGGTACTCACAAGTTGGGGTGCGGGGAGTGCTACCTGTCTATAGATGGGGCAGAGATTTTAAACTTCTAAATTGTGTATTAATTGAGAGATAAAATTGTATGTATTTGCCATGTACAACATAAAGTTCAGAGAAACACATGCTTTTTCTCGGGTAGCTGTTATTTTTGTGGTGAGAACACAGCTGCTCTCAGGACTTTTGAGGACAAAACAAGGATTTTAGGTTTGTATTTACAGATCAAGAAGATACCGTAGTAAAAAAAAAAAAAGTTCATGACTCATGTTTGTAGCTGTGTGGAAGGAAATCACTGTTTGATGTACTGTTTAATGGCAATTGATTTTGCCATGTAGGTAGGTAGTTTTAAGTAAAGATCAGAAATTTAGGGAGGTTAATAACAATAAAAGATTGGGGTAATTCATCTAACCTACCAGTATAGACACCTCTTACTACCCATGCACAAACACTGCATGCAAATACCCTTAGTGGCTGAGCATTGCAAAGAAATGTAATTCAAACTTAAAGGTAGATTTATGCAAGTCAACCGAAAGAAATGACAGTGTATCAACAACTTTGGATGTAACTGGAGAGGAGAGTAAGAGATCTTGAGTATTCCAGGTCTCATCACAACACCAGACTAATTCGACTCCTCAACAAATTAAATCTTAGTTCAATCCCATGAAAGTATTTGCCAGAACTTTTACTACTGACAACAAAGGCGAACGTGTTACCACCTCTTTTACCAAGAATTCTCTATGCCCTAGTTGTTGTCCACAAACTTTGCATTGGCATCATGTTTAGTTTGTTCTTGGAATAAAATTCTCCTTGCTTCCTGACCACCATTATCATTCCCTTAAATAGTTCAAACATTAGGCTTTAGGAAAGTTCTAAAAAAACGAGGATAAGATGAAAACTCACACCTCCGATGGCCAATTTGACCTGAGATGTAGATTGTTCAGAGACTCAGCCCAACACTGCTGTCCCTCAGTTGCTTTGCACATGGTCAATACTTTCTACTGCATCAGTGTGGATTTTTTGCATCATATTATATCTCTATGAAGAATAAATCTGAGGTAGATGGTCAGAGTATTAAAATGAATTGTCATAATAACTTAATATTACTGAAGAACAACAATTCTTATTTAAGTTTAATTTTGCTGAGCAATAAATTCATGTTGATTCTAAGTTTTGTTAAATATATCACAGTGATTGGTCTTCCTGATGATCTCACTTTTATTTCATTAATTCATTTTTACTTTACTTATAAGGTTTGGAGTTATGTTTTGGATATTTATTTGTTTGCTTTTGGGTAGATTCATCAACCCAAAGTAAGATGAGGACAACCACTTGAGGAGTAGGGAGATATTTCAGTAGTATAGATGCTTATTGCCAATCCCAAAAATCTCAGCTAGATTTCTGAGACCCTGTGGTGGAAGGAGAGAACCAACTATGGCCTCCACCCATGTACCATGACAGGTGCTTGTACACACACACACACACACACACACACACACACACACACACACAGTCACCCATATAACCTCTCCCCTCTAAATGAATGTAATTAGAAAAACTTGATTGAGCAATATCACCACACAGTAGAATCAGATAAGTGGTTCTGGGTAGAATTTGTAGATGGTCTAGTTTTCTAAGTTGCCCCTTTCTCAGCTATGTAAGGGAGCAGAGACTAAGGGAATGGCTGACCAAATAACTGGCCCAACTTGAGACCCTTCTCATGGGCAAGCACCAATCCCTGACGCTATTAATGATACTCTCTTATGCTTACAGACAGGAACATGCTGTCCTCTGAGAGGCTGCATCCAGCAGTTGACTCAGGCAGATACAGACACCAAAGATAAACAATGAATGGGACTTGGGGACTCTTATGGAAGAATAGGAGGAAGGATTGCGGGCACCGAAGAGGATAGGAACACCACAAGAAGACCAACAGAGTCAACTAACTGGAACCCTTGGGGGCTCTCAGAGTCTAAACCATCAACCAAAGAATACACGGGCTGAACCTAGGCCTCCCCACTCATATGTAGTAGATATGCAGCTTTCATGTGGGTCCCAAACATCTGGAGCGGGGACTATCCCAAAAGCTGTCGCCTCTCTGTGGGATATGTTTTTCTAGCTGGGCTGCTTTGTTTGGCTTCAGTGGGAGAAGTGCCTAGCTATGCAGAGACTTGAAGTGCTAGGGTCGAGGGTGGGGGATACCGAGGGAGACCCCCACCCAAAGGAGAAGTGGATGGGAGAAAGATCGTGGGAGGGGGTGACTGGGTGGGGGCCAGTGAGTGGAATGTAAAGTGAATAAGTAAAAAAGATAATTAAAGTTATTAAAAAAGTAGAAGAAATCTAGAAATTAGTCTCTAAGTTTATGACAGTGAAATGCTGTTTTAGAAACTTTGAATCAGTGGATCTTTAAGAACTCAAGATTAAAATGTCCACAATAGTTTCAAGTATGTTTCAAATATGTCATGAAAATATAAAATACAAATTTATTATTTTAGAAGTACACTTATTTTGTACCATGGGAATGATGATAGTTACAACATAATTTTTGGAGAGAATTATGAATAAAATTTTATAATGTAATTAATATTTTTGAGTAGCTGATTGCTTTCCTGTGGTGTTAAACAGTATAAAAATCAGTTTCCAGTTTTTTTATTTATGTAAGCTTGACAAAATGTAATCAGTACTTTTGTATCTTTGTTTTCTCCCCTGACAATGAAATGAATAAACAGTTCTTTAGCGATGAATTATTGAGACAGTTAAATGCATATGTCAAATCACCAAGAAATGTTCAAATCAATGTTAGCTAGTATTATCAAAATGAAAAAAATACTTAACATTATCATCTCTTTTCTTTTTTTGATGCAGAGTCTTTATCTAAGGCTGGACACAAATCTCAAACTCCCTGTGTAACTGACTGCTGGTCCTTCTGCCCCCATCTTCCAAAGGCTGGGATTTCAGGCATGTGCTGCTGAATCCAGTTTATGCAGTGCACACACTCTACCAGTTGAGTTATATAACCTCATATTACTTTAAATATGTAATTACAGATGTTACTCTACATCCTCTGTATTTTAATGGATATTTTAAAAGAAAAGTGATTCTTTTTATAGAATAAATGATTTTTCTAGTTAAGAAAATCTGCAATTTCCCTTCTATATTAGGAATATATGTATGTGCTTGGTCTGCGACTCTTGCTTTAAAATTTCCTAAGAGGAGCTTGATATGAGTCAAAGTCCTATGCTATTACCTTTTTATACTACTGTAATTATCTCCTTCTGGAAATACCATCAAAATAAGCGGTAAAGATGTTAAATATGAACCTAACAAACAGGCATGTTGGCACAATAGCACAGGAAGAAATTAATCAGCAGCTGGGCCCGGTGGCATAGACCTGTAATCTCAACTCTGGGAGGGTTACAAGAGCCATGCTTGTCTGAGCTAAAAAGTGAATTCCAGGCTAGACAAGGAAGCTTAGTGTGACTCTGGTTCAAAATAGAAAGACTTGAAGATGCCTCTATAAAGACTATTACTTTGCATGTTAGTTTAGACAACAGAAAAACAGCTGAGGATATAACTAGGTAGCAGAGTGGTTGCTGGTAAAAAACTAGGTGCTGAGGTTACTACCCAAAGTATCATCATCATCATCGTCGTCGTCGTCATCATCATAGTTACCATCGTCATCACCATCATTATTATCAATAACAATAACGACAACAATAATAAAATGCTCTTTTGATGAAAATTAACCTTGACTACACTGTATGTCAGGAACTTTTTTTTTTTTTTTTAAGAGATTGATTAAGTGAGATCTGTGTTAAATCATGGCAGAGAAAGCGGTGGTTTCGTTCTGAGGGTCAGTGACATGCCTTATGCATTATTCAGGCCTATCTTGCAGGGTTTTCCGAGATGAGCCTTCTGAGGAAGGGTCACTGAGAGTGCTCTCTTTGCGCACGGTAGTCTGCTGACGTTTTATGAAGATGGAGTATTAGATCTAGCGCTAATGACTCCTGAGTTAAAATGCACTGAACTAAACGGTTTAAAATGCATCACGTTCTTGATTAAACCTGTTAAGCACATGTGCACAACCCACAGACTCAGAGAAAATTGAAAAGGTCTGGCTTTGAGATTGGCTTCGAGCTTCCCAGCCCCAACTCTCACTATTAATCATACTTGGCTTCGTAGAACACTTGTGCACTTGTCATTTCTTAGTACAAGCTGCCATTGTGTGAAGACAGATATGCCCCTTTCCTTCCCTGTTTTCCCGAAAGATGAATCCTCAATCTCAATTGCTTCCTCATAGCATGGGCACTTATCTTTGCCTTTTGTGCACTGGAGGAGAACATGCTTCTCCATCTCGTTGTCTCTCAGAAATATACTACACGTGCCTTTTTCTCTGTCATGCAACTGCTCTTTACCATGTCAGCCACTCTGACACTTGTTTCCCGAAGCAAGCTAGGTGCTTTGAGGAAGGAGGTCCCCAGAAAGCAGCGATCAGCTTGAAGGGGAGGGGTGCTCTGTTTTTTTACATTTGAGGGAACAAAGCAAAAACACACACTCTCTCATTTTCTCTACCCTTCTGCTCTCTCTCCTTTGAACCACTTCTCCCATTTTAGCCAAGCTTTTTCACCAAGAACATTCTATTAATTTAGTTGCACACCAGAGACAGCAGTGCAAGATGTTTACATGATTAGGTTTAGATTCTTTCCTGGTACAGAGACAATTCTTCTTTGTCTAGCCACTTGAGGTATTGTTCAATAACCGTAATGCAATCTATGACTTCTCAGTGGATACCTCTTTAAATTAGGCGCAGAAAGGTACCGATCCATGATGAGAGAAGATGAAAGAAGAGGAGTATGGTAACATGTCAATATTGCTCATTAGCTTTAGCATCAAATTCAACCTCATCATGTGGTTTCCTACTACGGGCCCATCTCAACTCTTACTGTTCTCTTACAAAGGTTCTCTGTTCCATCACACTATTTTTTCCTTAGATTTATCCAAACCTTACATGCTTTTGAACTTATACATTTTTTTTGGTTGTTCCTGTAAACTTAAAAGAAAACAAAAAACAAACAATCAAAACAAACAAACAAACAAACAAAACCCTCCAAAACCAAGCCTCCAAACTGGAACTACTCAATTGGATGCTCAATTATTTCATGGATAATTTTCATTATCAATGAAAATGATATTCTCAGCTCCAGGTTGTAAACTCTTTTAGGCGTCCTCTACTATCTTACATGCATTTTAAAATTGCTCTTTGTGTTCACTTATTCATTAATTCAACAAATGTATGAATTTTTTGCACAATCAGTGCTATTTCCATATAACCATATGTGGATGTGACCTTCACGCAATAAATCTGTGACTTCTGTCACAAGAGACATGTATAATTCTCAGTTTTTTGGGAGTATTCCATAAAGGTGGTGAAAACATGAAGCTAGCCAGCATGGGTCGTGTGTTCCCCATAGAAACACAGAACTACATTTTTGTAGTAATGGCTATAACATGGCTAGAAAGGAAGCATCATTTGCAGTATTAATTTGTCATGTTAATGTTTTTGTAAAACAAACTAATCTCTTCATTATTAAAAGCCTGCTAATCCACATCACCCTTTCTTGTAGTTTTAAAGATTCTTTCATACTTTTGAAATTAGTAAATAATGACATATTTATGGGGTAAAATATGATATTTTGACAATACTGAATAATTATTATACATACACAATAATGTATATTGTCTATAACTAAATCAAACTAAGTTGGCACTATGCCATATATCTTGGGGGAAGAAAGGATAAAGGTGAATCCTGTCACAGGATGAGGCATTTGTGGTTGGTTCTAAGTGTTTTTGGTTACCCCTCATGCACACTCAAAAGGAAGGAGAATACAATTGGAACTACATGGTTTTAGAGCACTGGGCTGCTGAATGGAAGCTATGCAGCAAGGGAATCTGGGAGTCAGCAGACCAACTAGGAGCTGTTGTCCTTGTTGAGGTAAGTGTGGGAGAGACTAAGACTTGGTTCTTGGCAGTACAGTGGAGAAGGCTGGAATTCTGATCTATTATAAAGGATGAATAAGATAGCTACTTTTCTGGATTACACGGTGGACGAGAGAGAACTCCTAGGATTATTCTCCCAAGCTCTGTCCTGGCTACCTGGAAATATATAACTGATAATGAAAACTGCATATTTTCTAAGGGAAGTTAACACGTAGCTTGCAGGGCAGAAATGAGCACAATCAGCAGATACATGGTATCTGAAGTTACAGGAATGGATAATAGCATAATTACGTGTCTCTTTGCTGTTAAAAAAAAAAAAAAAAAAAAAAAAAGATGCCTGACACAGCAACTTAAGGAAGGAAAGATTTACTCTGGCTCACAGTTTCAGGAGGTACAGTCCATTGTGGCAGTGAAGATGTGGTAGCAAAAGCACGAGGCAGCTGGTGATACTGTGTCTGCATCCTGAAGCTTGATTGATGCCAGTGCTAGGCTTGCTTTCTCTTTTTAATGAACTCCAGGGTCTCAGCCTAGGGAATGGCACTTCTTAGATTCAGGGTGAGACTTTTGTGCCTAAGTCAACCTTATCTTAGAAGCTACCTCACAGGCATGAGTATTCTAAATAGTCATTCACATGAGAGCCTTGAGACCTGTGACCTAGCTATTCCTAGAGGTCTCAAGTTGTCAATCAATATTATTGCCCACTTTAAGTATCTACTATCAAAGTTTTTCATGATTGTTTTGAGAGGTAGGTGAGATACAAATAAATCATTTACAATGGTGTTTTGAATATATGGGTCCTAATTTTAAAATATAGATGCACACACATTAAGAGACAGTTATATTCTGAAAAACTCAAGATTAAAATTTGTGACTCAATGGGAGAATGTGTGCTCACATAATTCCCTTTTCAATTTCTGGCAACAAAACAGCAGCCACCCCTCCAACTGTTTTTATTAGCGTGTTCTTTCTCAAGCATAGGGACCTTCACAGTGTGGGCAAGGAGTAAGGCAAGACCTTTCATCTCTAAGAATCAGTTTGGCCAGTTTGAGCTAGAAATACAAAAAAAAACATAGCTTACAGTTGTTAGAGTGTCTTTTGTCCACATACAACTATGAGCAGACTACATAGTGAAGTCATTTACTCAGTGAACAACTATATTATGCATATATTGTTCAAATTCTCACTTTTATAGAAGGAAATAATCTAACCATGAGATACAGAGCACAATCCAACTTCAGCTCGCTCTATGTGGTGCTGTTTTTAGAGTGCTTTTATGCTTTTCAAACAGTGGTTCCTTTCTCAGTCTCATTCTGAAGCTAAAAGAAAAAGGGTTAGCTGTTGTTTGAAATATTTCTAGTGGGATTTTCTTCATTATTATCATTACATTTCTGGTTTTTAGCCCAACTAGATGATGAGAATAATTCATGCTATTTTGTATAATTATTTTTATGTTCTGATCACTCAGTTCTGTCATTGTAATTTTTGCTCTAAGAAAAAGATGATGAAAAGGTAACGCTTTGAATTATGCTTAAAATTACTAAAATTGCAAAACTGAGCTTTAGTAAGGCAGTGTTCATGGGTTCTTTAATTTGGACAGAACACAGAATTTAATTCTTCTTACAGAATATTTGATGCAATAAATGTTAAAACACTGTTTAAAGAGAAGTTCTATTTCCCTGCAATGGAAGTCTAAATGGTGAATATAGTTACTTAAAAATATACTGTGATAAAGAAAAAAAAATGGTTTAGATTGAGTGATTCATAGTAACCTTGCTCATAGTTGTGGAGGTCTGGAAGCTCAAGATCAAGGTTATCACAGATTTCCTGGTGACATTTATTTCTCAATACCAAAGATGGTAGAAGGGATAAAAAGCTCCTCCGGGCCTATTTTATAAGGCAAATACTACTAGAATAAAGGCTCAGTGTTTTCAGATTCCTGACTTCTAGTTAAGAATGAAATAAAAGCCCAGATATTATGGAAAGTATATTTAAAGTAAAGTGATAGACAAGGTCATAATATACTACAAGAGCATATCAGGTCATATGATACAAATACTCAAGGACTCTCATTATTGTTTGGGCTCTGTGCATGAGGATGAAGGGGAGGAGTTTGCTTACTATAGATATAGTTTGAGTGGGTCTAGAGTTAGATGAGCCTTTGCTCACTGTACATGTCCCTTCCCATAATGTTTATGATTTAAATCACGTGCATGCCAGTTACAACAGGCATAAAATAGCAGACAACATTCACTTGAGGACACAGTTTTGTAGTATTACACATGATAACCAAAGCTTGTCTAGGCTGGATTTGTCTTCTTTGAGATTGAATACAGTGGGAATATGTTTGGGTAGAAACTGTTCAAGTTTTGTATTTATTAGGAGAGAAAAAAAAAAACATTCTATTACTCCAAGTGGTATGTGGTGTGTGTGTGTGTGTGTGTGTGTGTGTGTGTGTGTGTGTGTGTGTGTGAGATGCGTGTCTGGGGGATCTGAAATCATCAAGTTTCTAGATTCATTGGTCATACTGAGATGTGTGTTCATAGGACATGTAGGTACTGATCTCAGATTGCCAAGTGCATTATTAGAAGAAGGGTGTGTACCGGATATGTACTCAACTCAAATCAGGTCGAGTCCCAGGCTTCTATGATATTCCTTATGCTTGCCAGCCTTAGATGGATAATAATTCTGAGACAGGAGAGAGAGAGAGAGGTAGAGAAAATTAAGGTGACATGGGGAAAAGGTCCACTGTCCAGCGTTCTGGCTGTGGATGCTTGTCAATGGTTAATAAAGAATTCTAACACAATTAACATTTGCAATGAAAGTTGCCAGCATAGCAATATTCTTTTTCTATAGAAGTATTTTCAGGTAAGAATGTTAAAATAGCAATGCTATATGCCTGAGTGAATATGATTTTGGGGAATAGTTTTATTCTTATCCCAGAGGTAAAGCTTCAATTTTCTGAGAACTTTACAAGCAAGACTACAAACTTCCACTTACAGTAAATAACATGTTTATTACTCATGTAAAACCTTGTGATCTGGAGTGTTTCTTAACTGGCTACAGTTCTGGAGTTTTTCTTACTTGGTACATCCTATGTACCCAGGGACAGCCATACTAAGTTGTTAAACGAGTCTTTGAGATATAATTTCAGAACCCACCAAAATATAAGGTGTTGTAAACATATTTAAGCACAACTCTTTGTCATGAGATCCACATACCAACACTTGGGTGTGTCTTATCATTCCCTTGAGTGCCTCCCTTTCTGTTACATCCCATTGCCATTCCATACATGAGTCTCTAGACAATAAAACACAACTCTCTGGTTCTGAAATTATTTTCTGCTGCAAAATCTCGACCTTTACTTAATTTGAAGCCTATGAAAACTCCTGCTGACAGTTTGTGGTGTCTGCTCCTCATGATGGAATCACCTTCTAAGGATGCTTTGTCTTAATACTACCATGTTGCGCACTATGCTCCAATATGTGACTATTTGGAGTAGATATCACAACGTTCAGACGTTAGCACTATACCCCTCTCTAACATTTTCTCAGAAAGCTCTTCTGGAGATTCTGTTGACTTTTGCCCCAAGAAAGCATTTGACTTTTGGAAAAATGTACCAAAAGAAAAATATGTGAACAAGTTACAAAACTAAATATTATAGACATAATCATATGAGCTTTTTTTTGAAATATAAAAAATAAGTAAAGGGTTTAAAAATCAGTGTCAGGATACTATATACAAAAAGGAATGCTAAGCTGATAATAACAGTGACTAATGCGGCAAAGAGATTTGGGACAATTTGGATACGAGTCCCTGTATGTAGATTGAAGAAACAAGTCCCCCTTTTTTGTTGAAGCTATTAACCACTTTGCATAGTTAGGGATTTGGAAGAACCAACCTGGAACTGACCCATAAGTCTACTTAAAGACTAGCACTCAGTGGGCCAGAAGGCACTTATGCAAGCTGCCAAGAGAGCAATAAATACAGTTCTTTCAAACTGTAAAGTCTATGAACCAGGACAATGAGTGGACTGATAAGATATCCTAATGGAGGAATAATGACATTTTTGTCTTGGGTGTAAACAACAGCTGTCTAATTAAACTGAAGGGCCACATAACAGGTAGTAATTTGTGCCAACTACCTGTAGCTGGAGAAATCATAGACCCTAGACGAGAATTTATTACTGCCATTTCTGTAGAGAAATTTTATCCTAGAAACCTAGTATTCATGGTTACTCTGGCAAGGTATCATATCCACCTGGGATGCAGATACCCCACACACCTTTAATCCCTCTGGATGGAATATAGGCACACCCTTAGTACACAACTTTAATCTCAAACAATGGATTCTAATTGAAGGGCAAACAAAGTGACAAATCAAGGAAAGACGTGACAGAATGAGTCAGAGAAAGATATACCCAATTATCATGAGAACAGACATGAAAAAGAGGCTACTTAAAGAGCAGTGAGGGAGAGAGAATTCAATAGAATTCATTTCAGTTCAGTTCAGTTGGGTTTGGAGCACTTCAGTTTGTAGAGTTCTAAGGCAGTCTTTCCAAGGAGAGTAATTCAATCAGAAGGTGAGAGAAGCCAGTTTGAATCGCTCAGCTTGGAGAGGAGTTTGATCAAGAACAACTGATTTGAACCAGCCAACCCGAATTCAGAAAGATGTAGAAAGGGTGAGTTTATTCAGCAGTAAGTCTCAGAGGTTGAAACATTCTAGGTTAGGTTAGCAGACAGAGGCTGTGGGGTAGATAGTATAGAGATAGAGACGCTCTGGGCTCAGACCATGTTGTTTTGCACAGCTTGGGTATG
>NC_034594.1:11619059-11625844 GCF_900095145.1 Mus pahari | reverse complement strand
CCTCTCTCTCTCTCTCTCTCTCTCTCTCTCTCTCTCTCTCTCTCTCTCTCTCTCTCTCTCTCTCTCTCTCCCTCCAAAACCTAAGTCCTGGGGGGAAAATCACACACACAAAAAGCAGGCAGAAAATTCTAAGAGCCATTGGAGTTCTGATGCTAGATTGTGTCTTCTAGACACAACAAAGAAGCTGAGCCCATTAAATCTCAATAATATGGTGCCTTAAACAACACCTGATTGAGGCAACTCAGACCCAAAAGGACACGCATGGTATATACTCACTAATAAGTGGATATTAGCAAAAAAGGTACAGAAAGCCCAAGAGACAGTTCACAGAACTCAAAAAAGTTAATAAGCAAAAGGGCCCAAGTGAGGACACTTCAATACTACTTGGGAGAGAGAAGAAAGCAATCACAACGGGGGAAGGGAGGGACCTGAGTGAGAAAGGGGACAGGGAGGGAAAGAGGGGGAACATGATATGGTATTGGGTGGGGAAAAAGGACTGAAACCCTAAGGACCAGCAGAAAGAATGGAAACAGGCAACCTCAGAAAGTGGGAGGAGGGAGAACCCTCCAGAATGTACCAGAGACCTGGGAAGTGAGAGACTCTCAGGACTCAAAGGCAAGGACCTTAGATGAAATGCCCTACAGCAGACAGAGTGAATTTATAGAGCCTACCTCCAGCAGAAAGACAGGGCATCAAGTGAGGGATGGGGTTGCTATCCCACAGTCAAAATTCTGGCCCATAGTTGTTCCTGTCTGAAAGAACTGCAGGGACAAAATTGGAGAAGATCCTGAGGAAAAGGAGGTCCAGCGACAGGCCCAAAGTGGGCTCCAGCTCAAGGGGAGGCCCCAAGGCCTGACACTATTATTGAGGTTATGGTGTACTCACAAAAAGGAACCTATCATGACTGCCCTCCTAAAGACCCAACAAGCAGCTGAAAAAATCAGATGCAGATATTTGCACCCAACCAATGGTCAGGAGCTGCTGACCCCTGTGGTTGAATTCGGGAAAATCCGGAAGAAGCTGAGGAGGAGGGCGACCCTGTAGGAGGACTAGCAGTCTCAATTAACCTGGACTTCCAAGATCTCTCAGATACTGGACCACTAACCAGGCAGCATTCTCCAGCTGATATGAGGCCCCCAACATATATACAGCAGAGGACTGCTAGGTCTGGGTTCAGTCAGAGAAGATGCACCTAACCTCAAGAGAATGGAGGCCCAAGGGAGTAGAGAGGTCTGGTGGGGTGGTTGGAGGGGGGTTGGAAACATCCTCATGAAGACAGGGTAGTGGGGAGGAAGTATGGGATGGGGAACAGTCAGAGGGGGGACCGGGAGGGGGATAAAATCTGGAGTGTAAAATAAACAGATTAAATAAAATAAAAAAACAACACCTGTGTAATGACAACAGCAGGTAATATGGTAACATTGATTAGGGAAATCTCAAAAGGTCCTAAATATAGATGATGCAATCATTGTTTGCTGAGAGGCATAGCCAGTGTTCTTTAGGGACAAGCTCTTTGATAGACTATCAAATTCTAAGTCATCAGCCCTAAATGCATATATAGACATAGAATATATATATAAAACAGTAGGTGGGCTCAACAGTTTGTTATACATTTGTACATACATGGATCTATATACATGTATAATGATAATAATGAATAAAGATTTAGATTTAAGAGGTATATAGCAGGAGTAGGAAGGATAGAAGTAGTAGTGGAAATGATGTTATTGTAGTCCTTTGTGAAATCCTAAAATAAATTTAAATAAGAAAATAAAGTATCTGGAAAGTTTAGACACAAATTGCTATAATATTGTTTTCTAAATTCAACTATGATTGGGAGCAAGGTACTTGATGGGATCATTTAAAGTCATATCACAGGGTACATATATATGTAGTTACAATGTGTGACACATTTGTGGTCATTTACTCTTGTATATCTGTGAGATTTTTTCTCTATTTCTACTAGTGCATCTCTCAAAGTCAGCTACCTTTGGAACTATTTGATCACAACTCTCTTCTGTTTCCATGATATATCTTTTTCTGTCCTTTATATGTTTATTCTTCACATTTATTTCTGAGGCATCTCTTATAGACTACATATAAGTGAGTCTTGTATATTTATACAATATTCAATGATATTTACCCCCTAAATGAACTCCTAATCTGTTACTGACAGGGTTAAATTTTGGTTTTCCATTACACTACTGGTTCACCATGCATATTATTTCTACTTTCCTATATGGCTTTTCTACAATATTATTAGAATATCAGTTGAAAATTCGGTGTATAATTTTAGTTCATTGCTGATATTTTAACTTAATAACTTTTCATTCTTGTTCAGTAGTTGCTTAGATGATGCTACATACATTTCCAATGGTAAAAGGACTGGGCATTAATATATTACTGTTTCATATTTTTTATTTTTTTGAAATACAGTATAATTACTTTCCACTTTCCTCCTTATAAAACCTCTCATGTAATTTTCTCACTTTGATGTATCTCAAATTCATGACCTTTTCTCCCTTTATTGTTAGTTGCTGTTTAGAAGGCCATGTTGATGAGACCTCATAGGCATAGCTATTTCTGAAGTTTCCAGGAGACATAATTTCACAGCAAACTCTCTGACCTTCTGGCTTTTACAGTCTTTCCACCCCCTCTTCCACAATGATCCCTGAGCTGTGGATCCTGAGTTTGTGCTGCAGATGTGTCAGCTGGAACTGGACTCTAACTCTGGACTGTGATTGGTTGTGATTTTCTCTACTGGGCCCTATTTGTTGCAAAGAGAAATTTTCTTGGAAGGGTGTGAACTACCTTTATCTGTGTGTACAGGGGTAAATATTTAGGATGTAGTTAGATGTGCTGGATTTGTAAAGTGGCAATTGTAGGTTTTTCTCTCAGATCTATAATTC
This sequence comes from Mus pahari, assembly GCF_900095145.1. Lineage (NCBI taxonomy): Eukaryota > Metazoa > Chordata > Mammalia > Rodentia > Muridae > Mus > Mus pahari. The sequence goes on along the minus strand of NC_034594.1, from coordinate 11,622,935 downwards.
GTTAGCTCTTGACAGCTGGCTAGATTTCATGACCTACAGGTATCTTTTTGAGAAGACTTTAAGTCCAATTAGAGAGCTGTTGTTTACACAGGTATGGGTGCCACAACTACCCCCCCAGGATCCCGTGGCACGCTGGTTGCTGTTGTGATTCAGAGGTATCACAGTTGCACAGGACGATTGGGGACGATTGGGGACGATTGGGGACGATTGGGGACGATTGGGACCAGCTGGCACCATTAAACTTGTAGTCGGAGAGAAGGCTTTCAGGACAGATCTCGCTCAGGTCCTTTGAGTTATGTGTCCAAAGGGCATGGAGTCTTCAAATATAGGGATTCACCTTCCACTTCCGTGAATCAACCCAGGGAAATAGCAATAGGCTGTAATATTTTTGTTTGTCTCTTGGACAACACTGATCAACAACTCAAAACAGGGCCTCTCATGCATGGTGCTGCGGTTTTTGTTGTTTAGTCTGTAGATCTTGGGGAGAACCTTTTCATATGAGATGGAAAATTCTTAATTAAAGTATAGATGATGTAGGCATATGTATGTACGTATGCATATGTATGTATGTATGCGTATGTATGTATGTGTATGTATACACTGACTTATAGTTATTATGGGTAATTTTAGGTAGTTGGCTAATAGTTTGACTCCTTATTACCTTCTCAGATATATTTATTGTTATTTTTCTGTACTCCCTCAGTTTTCTGATTTATCTCCATCCCCTCCTTAATACCTTCACTTTTCTCACCCACCCCTTTCTAATTTAGATCACATGAACTATATGCACATGGTTTCTTTTAACTTTCCTGGTTTCTGCAGTTACTCTAGGTTGTGTATGAAGATTTGGAGGCAGGACTCTCAGATGAGAAAGAATGTGTGACATTCTTTTTTCTGTGTCTGGATTACTTCACTCCATTGTTTCTTTTCTTGTTCTATCCATGTACCTGAAAGTTTCACGATTTTCTTCTTTGCACTGGGATTTAATTTCATCGTGTATATGTATCCTGATTTCACAATCGATTCATCAACTGAAGAACTTTCAGGTTGTTTGCATTTCCTAGCGATTAAGAGTAGTACAGCAAGCAATGAACGTGGCTGGACTTGTTAAAAGAATTTTGCAAAGGTAGAATAACATTTACCCAGAACTCTCGGGGACTAAACCACCAATCAAAGAGTACACATGGAGGGACCCATGGCTCCAGCTGCATATGTAACAAAGGATGGCCTTGTCGGGCATAAATGGGAGAGACCCTCGGCCCTGTGAAGGCTTGATGCCCCAGAGTAGGGGAATGCTAGGGTGGTAAGGTGGGAGTGGGTTGGGGGGAGCACCCTCTTAGAAGCAGGGGGAGGAGGGATGGGATAGGGGGTTTGTGGAGGGGAAGCTGGGAAAGGGGATAGCATTTGAAATGTAAATAAATAAAATATCAAAAAAAATAACCTTTACCCTTCACCTTAGGAACTATAAATAATTATTCAGTGTTTGGATTATTAAAAGTTTTAGTTTTTATTCAAGGTCAAGCCTAGGATAGGGAGGTAAACTTTCCCTCAATTCCTAGGTTCTTGGGGGGGGGGGATTAATATTCTCTTTGTTGGCTGTGTTTTTAGAAGAAATGTCTACCCCTGTTAATGAAGTTCTTGAGATGGCCAGATCTGCTATGTGTTTCTTTCATTTGCTGTAAGATGTGATACTTTACTCTTATTCAAACTTACCCCCACCTCTCTCATAAATTGGTTTGTGCCTTTGGTGGAGCACAGAATTGTCATGCTGGCTTTTATTAACAGTAGTTGTTGCACTGGATGTTAGCATGTTCACAGGAAATCCATCATGAAGAATTCACAAGCTTCTTCTGTTTCACCTATTAATGAGGTTGTTTATAGTTTACACCCAGGATTATGTTTGGCTTTTTGTTTAGTTCTTAGTAGGATGCTTTTTTAAAAAAACTGGTTCTACTTTGCCAGGCTGGTCTGTGAATGCTGATCTGTCCTGATTACATCAATAGATGGACTGGGTGGGGGAGGAGTGGAAGGAGGGATTGGGGAGAGGGGAACCTGATCTGGTATTGGGGTTAGGGAAAAGGACTGAAGCCCTGAGGGCCAGCAGAAAGAATGTAAACAGGCAACCCCAGGAAATAGGAGGCTGGGGGAAATTCTCAACAGTAGGGAGAGGGAACTTACAGAGACACTAACAAAAAAGTGCTGCTTTAAGCTCCAGGTGTAGCCTATTCACAGGATCAGTACAGAACATTTCTTCATGTGGGACAAGTGACATTGCAAATGTCTGGCACAAAACTTATGCATGAATGCCTTTTTCCTTTTCTTGCTAAGAATATAGTACTTGACAACACGCTGCCATTAGGAAGAAGAAAATAATTCTTATGAGAAGAAAATCACTAGAATACGCTTTTGGAAAACTGCCTTTGCAGTGTTTTTAATTTCATTTAAATCTCATAAACTGCAAGCAAAATGAAATTACTGTTGGTAAGGAAGTATCTCTTTTCACACGAACAGCGGTAAGATTTATGTTTTCTGAGCTCTGGGTCTTTAGTTGAACTCCAGGTTTATCTCTCTTGCTCCTAGCAGACATTTGCAAAAACAATCCCATCTGCAGGTGGCAGTAAGTTATTATTGTTTTTGTTACTCTGCTCAGTGGAAGGAAGATTAAATCCAATTTGGGGGAAATAGATTGTGAGGAGAATATATTTCTACCTGTAGGCCAATATAAAGGACAATAATTCAGTTCCCCACCCCTACGTGGGAGTTTTGACTCCTTCCCCTATTTTCAATTGAGACACAATTGAAATACTTATGTATTCTCAGGGGAACCTCCAATATCCAGGATGAGCTTGTGTTCATAATAGGCTAAGTGGACATTGAAAAGGAGAGCAAAGGGTGTGGTGTCAATCGGCAGCTCAAGAATCTACTGTTTCCCAAGGGGCTATACTACATATCCAAGCTAGATTAGAACAGATCTTAGGTCCTTGCAGTATCTGTGTTAGGCAATGATACTCTGCTCTCAACTGTTTGCATACAATACATCCTTCCAATATCCTAGTTAAAAAAAAAAAAAAGATTTCTTTCTAAATCATTTTCTGATTTCCACTCCTACGTGTTTACAAGAAATAAAAGCAAACATACAAGGGAAGGGGAAGGTATTATTGAATTGCAGTTCCTTCCAGGTAGTGGTCTTTCTGCCCTGTGGTCGTTCACATGCAAAACATGCCTCTCTTCCAGATGGAAGGCACCAGTCCTCACCATTAAAAAAACACAGCGGGACCCAGAGAGGATTTGTTGAAGCTGAAAACTGACTATATAATTTAGTTCTGAGGCTGGAGCTGCATAAGTCTCAGATAAATCAGAATGGCAGATTCACAAATGGAAGGCAAGTAGAGTGAAACGTGAATTTCTTTCTCATATGCTTTCTCTTGTTAGCACAATTAAAACAATAACCACCTCCTTTATTGCTTGTGATTTAGCAGTTAGCCGAGGAAAATGACAATTTCAGGCTACGGTAGAGAGAGTCATGGAAAAATGAAAAAGCGTGAGGAAGGAGCTGTTGTTACTGTCACATTTTGCTAACAGGCACTGTCAGACTCTAAGACAAATACTATCCATGGTGAATATGTTTGCTTAACCTAGCTCTTCGGATGCTCACTGTTGAGATGAGTCGGCTTCTTCTGGTATCTTGTCTTTGCAATCTCTATTTGTTTACTGAGACCACATAGACTCTCTTGCCTTTAAAAGACAGCTCAGGATGGGGTTGTCTCTGGACTAATGCCAGCAAGATTCTGCTGAAGGGACCCTGATATAGTGGCCTCTTGTGGGGCTATGCCAGTGCCTGGCAAACACAGAAGTGGATGCTCACAGTCAGCTATT
>NC_034594.1:11599356-11617764 GCF_900095145.1 Mus pahari | reverse complement strand
TAGCTCCTCCATTGGGGACCCTGTGTTCCATCCAATAGCTGGCTGTGAGCATCCACTTCGGTGTTTGCCAGGCTCTGGGATAGTCTCACAAGAGGTTGCTATATCAGGGTTATGTGGCATTTTCTTAACAAGTGATATGGGAGGGCCCAGCCCGTTGTGGGTGGTGCCATCCCTAGGCTGGTGGTCCTGGGTTCTATAAGAAAACAGGCTGAGCAAGCCAGCAAGCAATACCCTTTCATGGCCTTTGCATCAGCTTCTGTCTCCAAGCTCCTGCTCTGTGTGGGTTCCTGTCCTGACTTCCTCCAATGATGAACTGTAATATGTATGTAAGCTAAATAAACCCTGTACCAATGAAGTTGCTTTGATCATGGGGTTTCATCCCAGCAATAGTAACTGTAACTAAGCCACATCTCAAAAGTATAAGAAGTAATAATACTAATAATAAATGAACTTGGAAATACAGATATGCATTTAACATTTCTCTCTTTACAGTGACCACAGAGAATCCTACTAGTAAGTTTAGGGTTACAGCGTAGGGTTCTCACTGTACCTACAAAGCATACTGTCATGAGCATTGTTAATCCATAGAAGCAGGAAAGCAAGGGTTCTGCCCCCTGTTAGTTTTTGTTGCAGTAACTAGCTGCAGTGTGAAAGCATACAAATATAAGTTTCTACACTCCTGACTTCCAAACCTGAGAGATAACATTCACATAAGGTTGTAAGTCTTATTTTTAAGAGTTTCTTTTCAATTTTGACAGACCATTTCAAAAATGGAAAATACATTTACTTTGATGAACGGGGTTCTTTAACTATAAATTGTCTTCATGTCTCTCATAAGAGATGACAATGCATAAAATTAGTTCATGAGTGAAGACCTTTATCCATTCCAATTCTAAAATTTGCATATATACACATATGTATGTGTGTGTGTATACACCCCTTCCACTCACACTTCTGTAAAACTTCAATAAGTCATATATGTAGCACCATAGTTAGGTTTCTAGACCTCTGTGATGTAACTTTGTAAAATCACAGGGGAGGAAGGGAGTGTCTGAAATTTCATAAAGCTAGAGCTACAGAGGAGTAATGGAGGTCCAGGAGACACAGCTTGTAATGGAGACTGTCATGGCTGTTATGTGAAAAGGGTCATACAGATTTATTACACCGACATGTCATCTTTGGAAGTGTATGGAGCGTAAAGGACCACAGAGTTACGCTAAGTCTCAGCGAAGTTGCCTTATACACCTAGACTGTGAGGCCAAACATACAATGTACCTTTTGCAAACACGAGTTTCCCTGTTTTGTAACAGAGGAGCTGTAAGACCTAGGTCACAAATGTACATTAAAATAATTACATAACAAAGACTAAAAACTGCCCAAATAATAGCAATAGTGAAAGTCATTTCATGGGCGCTTGACCCTGCAGGCAGGATTAGTAGTGTGTGTGGTGAAAGCTGAGTGGATTTTCCAAGGTTTAAACCTTTCTCAAGCATTGAGATGATCTTGGGCTTGCTACTTAGTCTTCTCTTTGCTTTAGTTTTGCTACTAATACAGAGGATGTAACCACAGCTCAAACATCATAGCATTGCTGCAGGGATTAATTGAGATAATATAGCTAGGGCTGTAAGGAACAATGCACTAACTACCTGTTTTCATTATTGTTATTATTACCCTTTCCATGTCAGAAGGATATTTGAGAACCCAAGGTAGTGCTTTTGATGCTAAAATGAAATATTCTATGATTTAAAAATACTGATAGAGTTACGTGATGTCTTTAGAAAGAGTGATACTGTTTATTAGTGATCCAGCAATTTATTCTCACTCAATATTTATATCAAAAACACATCTATGATTTAGACACGAGTGAATCCAAAAGACAGCTTTGATTTTGGGGGACTGAGGTAGGGAGTTTTGATCAACTTACTGTGTTTCCTTTAAATCTGACTATCAAAATCATCTGTGAATATCTTGGAAATACAGGAAGTCTATAATGAATCCCCATGGGTAGAAAGAAGCTGCTTGGGCAAATCAAGAGAAGCCCAAGTGCCTTTTCACACACTATGCCTGTGAAAGGAAACATTCTTACTCATCCATGTCTGTGTCTTGAAAAGCACGTTGACATATGTTATTTTATTTTAGCTTCTTACAGCTGGGTGGAGGATGGAATTCAGATGTCATCCATCTGAGAAGTAAAAAGGAGGGTTTGAAAGGTTCCTTGTTTCAAATCACACAGCTTTTAAGCAGCACATTTGAAAAGTTACCAAACTGTGTTCTATTGCTTAGCTTTGCCTCTTAAAGTTATAAGGTGTCACCTGGATATTGGGGTTACTAATGTGTAATGATAAATATTTTCTCTGCTTTCACCAATTCTAATAAAAGGAATGATTGTCTCCTATATTAACTAATAGCTGCTCTTTGGAACTAATTTAATATTCACTGATCCTTCTAGAAATATTCTGTGAAAACAAAAGTTGGTGTTCAGAAAAATATTGTTGATTATTATTGAAAAGGTCATTAGCTTTCAATAAACCAGTAATATTTCATACTTCAGTATTTTTACAGACATACAAACTATTCATTGTTGTGGTCTTGTTTATGGACTTGTCTACCCCTGAGATATGATGAATCTTATCTGGCTCTCCAGATCCATCTAGAATACATAGCTGGGGTGTGGGGAATGTATAAAAGCATTTTTTTTCTTGTTCCAGAAACTGAACAACAACAACAAAAAAGTACCCATGGGACTGTGATTGCAGCAGCAGGAAAAGCAAGCGTGGGAGGAGGGAAACCTTTGATGTCAAGTTGATTTCTCATATCTGTGTGGTCCAATTTCAGTTTGAATATTAGCTCTGAAATCTGCAGTCCTCTCTTACACGAGGCTAGAAAGGTGACGGCAGAATATTTCAGATCGTTCTCAGAACTCTAATAAAATCTCTCCTGCCAGATGACCCTTGATAAGCTGCATTTGGAAGTTCAGCGCAAAGCTCCCCAAGACGGGCTCAGAAAGGGTGATGTTCACCACGATCAAGTTTCCAGCCAGCCATGTTAGGCAGCTCAGACATTTCACTGGACTTTTTCCTCCCTTGGCAGTTTTATATGTTTTATTTGGAATCCAACTTGATAGGGCTATGTGAACACTAGGTTTGTAATACCTCAAATGCACTTTTTAATATGTAGTATTTAGCTATTAGTGAAATGCGTTGAGATTGAGCTTGCTATTAAGGCACACTGTGGGATATATACAGACAGTTACACATCTTATGTTTTAATGATACTAAAGAAATTCGTGGTGACAGGCTTTTTAGTAGGGCATCATATGCTCTAGCATCTGTATTTTTTATAGCACCTTCATCTCCTTCCTTTTTGAATATGCGGAATTATGATCTCTTAATTATTCTACCCTTTTCTTTGCAAAATGACTAGCAGAATGTTTTTTGTTTTGTGTGCTTACTGCAATGTCCTGAACACAGACATTTCTTTGTCTAAAGATAATTTTATCATATGAAATGCATACACATCAGTAAATAATATTTAAAACATCTCAGTGTTTAAATTTATCTAGAAACAAAAATTTATAATGCTAGAAGATACAATTTAAGGCACATCCCACTCTGACTTCCTTTGGGATTAAATGAAAGAATGAAGATGTTTTATTTCATCTCTTGTCTACAGATTCTATGCAAAGAGAGTATCTTAGTAGTTCCTATAAATTAGCTAAGTTTGGTCATATTCTGTGTGGTCATCATAACTATTAATAACTATTATGGGATCTTTGAATTGCCTTGTTCACTAATATCGTGATGCATTTTGTTCTAAAAGCAGGTGTCATTAATGTGAAAATATGGCAGCGATCAGGAGCTAAACCAAATTGTGAAGACTAATAATACAGTCTTCCTACAGTTGCAGTAGGCATCTACTTACAAAGATGGGGCTAGAGCTCTCCCTAGCATGACATTGATGGGACCACTTTCCTCTCCCCTGAGGATCTGTGCATACATAATTCAGGAACCCAGTTCAAAATGAATTCCTATTTGAAAAGCCAGGAAAACAACCTTTTACAATGCTCTGCTGCCATCTCTCTCTGCTTGTGGTGGCATTGTTACTACCTCACACTGTTCTCTTCTAAGTGTACGAATACTCCCTGTGCTCTGCAGATGCTCACAACAGCCTGAGACCCTGCTTGGAGCTTAGCATGTCGGGTAGGAGAACTCTACCCTGACTCCTTCTGTGTTCTTGACCAGGTGCTTGCTATGGGTAGATGAGGCAATGGGGGAGGAACAGGAGACAGGATTTTCCTTGTGGAAGCAAGAAAGTGATGAGAACATGTTTAATATAAATCAAGGTGGTCTAATATGAATAAAGGTGGTTTAAAAAAAATCAAGTTTCTAAATACACAGCATATGCTTATTATTTTACCTTGCTTCACTTACAGAGACACATTCAAGCATAGCATATAAGAATTTTGAGACACATCTGGAAAACTTTAAGCTAAGTGAGAGACCCAGTTTAGGCATGCTGACTTCCTGTCCATGGAGCTAACCATAGTCTTAGAGAGATTAACTATGGGATGATGGAGCACATTTTGCTGGCAGAGAAGTTTCCCTTCCTGTCAGTTCTGAGACAAGAAAGTTGACAGTGTAACTTGTCTTTTTACATCAATGAATATCTTAATCCCAGCACTTGGGAGGCAGAGGCAAGCGAATTTCTCAGTTCGAGGCCAGCCTGGTCTACAGAGTGAGTTCCAGGACAGCCAGGGCTATACAGAGAAACCCTGTCTCGAAAAAAACAAAACAAAACAAAACAAAAAAAGAATATCATTCTCATGTGATTTTTTTCCATTATGTAAATGTACTGTGGGGGAGTAATGTAGAAAATAATCCTGCTGAAGAATTATGTGTCTGCTGCACTGTAAATACAACATGGATAACTCCAGATTTCATTTAGTTTAGAAACTGATAAGGGCATTAGTAATAAATCAATATTAATTAAAGAACCATGTTCACATCAATATTAAGACAACATTGCTGAGTTAGATATAAAACTAGTTAATGCCTACCAGGGCCATAAACTATAATATTATTATATTTTCACTCTGGAAAGAAATTATTCTCACTCCTATTGGACAAAATTCTATAAGATAACTTACCCATTCAGAGTTATAAAACTGATCAGCAATAAGTCAAAATAATAATCAGATGAGAATAATCGAGCCCAGAACCAAAGAATTCTCCCATGAAAACATCCAAGAGATTGATTCCAACTTGGGGATGATTTATTTTCCAATAAAGCTTTTATTTGCTCTGTCTTAGTAAGGTTCCCCCCAATTTGTTCCATATACAAGTAAGATTTACACTGGTGCACAATATAAAATGAGGAAATATTTTTCAATATATTCATATCAGCATGTGTCCCTTTAATCCTTAAATTAGATAATATGCTTCTAGACTATAAATTATTATATTGGAAAGACCCTTAGATGCCTGGATGTTTAGGATTGGAGCAGACCTGGTGGTTCTCAGTGAAAAGACTATCACGGGAGGCTCCTGCGCTCATATCACATAGTGTTGAGGGTAGCAATATTTTTTTTATATGCAAATCTCGACAACACGTTCCTGCTAATTGCCCCAGTGCTTAAGGTTTCCAAATGAAAGACACGCACAGCCTTTATATTTTAATATACTTTAATCAAGGTGGTAGTTGGACCACTTCCTAACCTCCAGGCAGTTAATCCACCTCCCACTGATAATTCCGAGTTATCATTTACTAAATCCTTTATTCTACCGTTACTGCTCTGGACCCAGTTGGCTGCCGCACTGGACCACACTTTCCCAGCTCCTTCACATGCCGTCTATGCCTCCACTCTTCTCAGGCATGGTGTCTCTCCTCTCCTCCTTTCTCTGGAATGGTGGATCTCCCCCTGCCTCCTCTCACTCTTTCCCAAACCTGGGAAATTCTCAAGTGTGCCTCTATCTGTCCTGCCCAGGTATTGGCTGCTGACATCTTTATTTACCAATCAGAACCAACTGGGGGCAGGTTCCTCAAACAAACAGAGCACAGGCTCTCTTGTATAGTTTTTTGGGGAGCTTGATTAGCAATCTTAATAGAAGCAGCTACAGCTGAGGGCGAGGCTGATCACTGCTGTGGGAAATGAGAAGTCTCAAGGCTCAGTGCTCTCCTCATTCAGCGATGTGTGTCGTGAATGTGAAATGTCCGCCAGGGGTGGAGCTTTGATCACTAGGGCAAGCTTGAGAGTTTATAACCTGATTTCACTTCCTAGTCATACTCTGCTTCCCGATTATCAATGGCATGTGACCAGCCAGCCAGCCTCCTGTTTCTGCTGCGATGGACCGTATCTCTCTATAAGCCAATATGAACTATGTGTTTCATTAAATTGTTTCTTACCGGGCATTTGGCCACATTAAGGAAAAAAAAAAAAGAGCAACGTAGAGACTACATGTCTGCATCATTCTAAAACAGTTCCCTCTGAGTTCCATGGAGATGCCTAGATGGAGCAGTGGATACTCGGCACTCATGAGGAGTTAGACTCTGAGCCTCCTTTGCTCTTATCTTATCCTGAGTCATGAGTGAATTCTGATTTTTCCCATTCCTTGCTCTGTTAATATGCCTCCCTCAGTTTAGTTGTCTCTCCTTGGGAAAAAAGAAAAATGTCATTCAGCAAATACGCCATTTTTGGCTCACATTAAAGTCTAGAACATCGTTTTATTTGTGTTCAGTGGACAGTAGCCTGGATAAAGAAGAAAGAAAAAAGCCTAAAGCCTTTTAGAGAGAGCAAAAGGAAAAGAAATAGTTTTGTTGGTATCCTGGGACAATCCTACCTCATAAGTCTGCCACCCAAAATACTTCCCATGTCAAAATGATTTTTAGCCCTTCTTATTGCCTGAAAGCTGCATTTGCCATAATTTATATTAGGCCAGGAGAGAAAAGAGAAGAAAGTATATGTTAAAGCTAAAATCATGTATGAAGAAAGGATTCTTGGTATTAAAGCTCACTTTTCCTGTGTCCTAGGATGGAAATGACTAACAAAGGAAGAACGTTACTTGTGTCTTGTGTTTATCCCATGGCAGTGTTTTCTCACCCTGTTTCTGAGAACTTGATCTGAGTTAATAAGCGCACTTGAAAAAGTGGTCCTCACTGCTGTTTTATGGAAGAGTTTTAAGTGTTGAGGAACACTTAAGCTTCTAAGTAAAATTAAACTTTAAAAGCCCACAATGTCTTTAAGATGCTGAAAGACATTGTGAGACTTCAAGACAGGAATGTGGGCAGATCCTCATTTACTCATTTGTCCTGGAAACGTTTCTCCCTGCTCGTCTTTCATTTTTCATGAAAGGAAAATGCTTATTAGTATTTCCTGAAAAGATATTTTGGGAACCCCAATCTAGCCTTTGATACAGTCTGGGAGTGAGCCCCAGAACTGGCTGGTGCTTACGCATGAGTACAGGGAAACTTCAGAACTCTTGTCGGCTAGACTAAGCTTCAGCGATGAATACACAATGTCTATACATATCTGTAAGTGTAAATTTTCAGGTCAGAACTGCTGAGAACAGCTACCACCTCATTTAATTTACAAAGGTGACTTTTTACTAGTGATGAACTGTGAATTGGCTGTACATTTTGGAATTTAAAACAGGATCGAAAAGGAGAAGGATGCTTTATCTTGCCTCTATGCGTTTTTTGAGTAAACACATTTAATAACTCATGTGGTCCTCATATTTAAAATAGAAACCTAAGATGTGTTTTGCAAGATATTTTCAAATATTATTCTCAGATAAAGAAGTGTTAGACCGTTGCTACAGTACCATCTCTGAAGCACATACAGAACCTCATCACTGTTAAGTGAACAGCAATTAGCAGTGTTAACATCTGGACAATGCACCCCTGGATTTGCTCTTTTCTTTTAACAAGAATAAATAATACTTGAGTTTGTTTCTTAGGCTTTGCCCCTGTAGCCCGAATGCACCAAGCTTTTAGCAAGTTCTAACATTTGGCTTCAAATCACTGGAGGCTAGACAGGCAGGTGGAAGCAATTTTTCCTTCATTTCCGTAGAATAAAAGGTTCAGCAATTTTGCTAAGGTACATGATACACTAGCAAACGGGCCAGGCACAGAATGTAGGGTTGGGGACTTTTGTCTATTGCTGAATTTTCTTTCTTCCATTTTTTTTAAAAAAATTGGATCATTTCCTTCTTAAATTAAACCCTTTGTTTTAAACCAGAAGCCAAGGGGTTTTGAATACATCACAGTCGATTCCAGCTTCAACTCTGGTTTCTTTTCACTTCCTTTGCAGAGGTCTTCTGCGATTTAACAGTGGCAAGTCTAATTATACCTAAAAATCATAGTGATTAGTACACTTGTCAAGCTATTCCTCCCTGCACAAATGCAGTCTGCCAACAGTAAGACACGTATACTCAAAACAAGAACGAATGCTTCTAGTACAAACAGGATTTAACTCATCACTCACCACTGAAAACCATTAATAAGCAGCTTTCTGAAGGGTGGGAAAATACAGTAGCAGTTCATATTTCATTTGATCCTTGGAGGAGGGAGAGAGAGAAAGAGGGGAGACAAGAAGAGCGAGGGAATATGAAGGGGAGGGGGAACCTGAGCCATGGCCTGCCAGCATTGTATAAGAAAAAGAGAAAAAAGATGGTGTCCAGATGGGATTTAAGTTACAGAGGTCTCCTATGCCCAGAAAGATCAATCAGGGCAAATGAGTTCTCCATGTATTATTACCTAAGGGTAGAGAAAATTGAAGATGAGATTTTTCCCCCCTGCTTGTTTGACCTTGGTGCATAACTGCAGCAGAAAAAAATGTGCAGAATTTGACAGTGATTTCCCCCACCCCCACTGGTCAAACTGTGAAATTTTAACTCTTAGAGAGTTAAAAATATTGGCTTACATGACACTATTTTATATATATTTTTTTTCAGATTATTAGTTCTCGATGAAATGTAACTATCTGTGTAAACGTGAATGAATGAAACAGATTTGCAGGTGCTTTCTGCCCTGTAAGAACAAACACTTACCCTTTGTTGATACATGCAAGGCAGGCAGTGCAGAAAGTGGCTAGAAAATCTATTTAAACTGCATTTGTGCCTTACCAAGAGCCTTGTGACACATACGTTGGTAAAGAGTTATGCTTTCCGAATATGTGATCCACTTTTGTAAGCAACTAGAAACATTGCGACTTCAGTCCCTCTCTCCAAGTAAGAATGAATGCCCCTGTATCAATCCATTTTCAGGTCCAGCACTTACAGATGGAGAAATGAAATGAAATAAAAATGATAAACAGCAGAGATTGTGAGATCTGTTTTTTTTTCTTTTCTGAAGACTGTTTTTTCTATGCATAGATGAAAAAACCCACATTTGTTTCTTTATGCCTCAACGTTTCACAAACTTGAGATGATTGGATGAAGATTATGCCGAAAGTTTCACTTCCTGATGTTTCTGACTCCCGTGCTCACTCCACTGCTCAACAAAGCAGAGGTCCTACAAGTTCTCCTAGTAGGAAATATGCAGCAGATGAATGTCTTAAGAACCTGTGCTACTTTGACCCAACAGACCTCCAGAAAAATAATTTCCAGATATGGATATTATGAAAATCAAATAGGTAAAGAACCCAAACCCCCAAATGATTGTGTTGCATTTTGTCTGAAAGAACTAACACAGGCCCGCGTCTCTCCTTTTTTTTTTTCCTTTTGCAATTAGGCTTTATGTCTTTGCTTCACATCATGGCTTTGAGACAAGAAAATGTAAACTTGTTGAGCTGAAGACTCTCAAGGAATAGATACAGGAGGCTCTTTGCCTTTCATCGTACTGAGAATATGGATTTATCAATACAAATGGTGTCCTGCTATGCTTCCCACTGAAGGGTAGTAGCTGGCTTGAAGATAGCTTCAGTTCCTCCCCACCCAGAAAGTGCTTACAACAGCAACTTTGCACAGCCTGTGTCCTGCCTCTTTCCCCCAGAGGCCCACAGCCTCCATCCCTACTTTAAGCTTGTACAAGGTTCAGCCAGCTTGTTCATGCTCCAGTCTTACCCTGAGTGTGTGTGGCTCTAGTGTTTAAGTACTCAATAAAATGATACTCCTTGTCAATCCAGTGTCTATTGTTAACTCATTCATAATTGAGAAAGGGTAAATCTAAAACTTCCACATACTTGCAAGGTTGAAATTGGTCTGGTTCTTGGTGATGTAAAAAGATGGGTGGTGCTTAGAAATTCCTAAAACAGAAATGAGGTAAATGGTTCTCTACCATAATGCTAGAGCATACATTTAACAAGCTTGATCATTGGCTATATAAGTATCCAGAACAGTGGTTTGCACAATTTCCCCAATGTTTTGACCCTTTAATAAGGTTCTTCATGTTGGGGGGACCCTGCCAACTGTCAAATTATTTTATTGCTTTATAACTGCAATGATGCTTCTGAAATAATTGTAATGTAAAGATCTGATTTACAGGATATTTGATATTTGACCTCCAAAGGGGTCTTGACCCACAGGTTGAGAACCACTGATCTATAATACTGTTTCTTCAACTGGATCAATATTTAATATTCCATATATTTAGCTTTAATTAACACCTATGCTTATTTATGGGTACAGTATTTATTGATATATTATAAATTGTATAAAACTAAATAAATACTTGGCCTGTTTTTATTTTAAAAATTTATAATTTCCTTATAGTTAAAAAATTTACAATCTTCTTTTACTGATGTTTTGAAACACATAATATAATATCATTATGTATAAAGAGAGTTCTGTGTAATGGTGTACCAAATCTTATTCCTCATAGCTAGCTGTGACATCATATACACTTTGCCAATCCCTCCTATTCCCCTGCCTTCCACAGATTCTGCCAATAGCTGTTTTAGTCTTTATGCTATGAGATCAGCTCTCTAAGATTCCCAGTATAAATGAAGTGGGACGTATTTCTTTCTCTGTGCCTGGCTTATTTAACTTAACAGTATATCCACTAGAATTTTTCACATTGCAACAAATGACAGAATTTTGTTCTTTTTGATTGATGAATGGGGTGGGCCTTGAGACATGGCCTCGCAGAATAGTTTTCTATGAACTCTATCTAAAATATTATTTTTCTTCATTAATCAGTTGATGGGTACACAGTAGATTATTTTGCTTATTAAATAATATTGTGATCATGGGAGTGCAGATGTCTCTTCCAGGTACTGAATTAATTTACTTGGATAAATAGCCACAATTGGATTGGTAGAGCACACAGTAGTTTTACTTTGAATTCTTTTAAAACATCTTTTACACAGTTTTCCACAGTGATTTGCTAATTCACTTTGCCTATAATAATGTACAGGTGTTCATTTCTCCAAGTCCTTGCTAATATGTTCTCTTTAGTGTTCTTACCAACAGCTATTTTTACTGTATTGAGGTGCCACCTCATTGTGTGGTGTGTGTGTGTGTGTGTGTGTGTGTGTGTGTGTGTGTAGGTGTGTGGTGTGTGTGTATGTGTGTGTGAATTAATGAATTTATTGAGTGTACTTATGGAACATGGGTATGTGGTTACTTATTTGCATGAGCATACATGATCTCAACTTCCCTTTGTAACCTTGAGGTCCAGGGGTGAAGACATCTTGGAAGCAGCATCATGGAGTTTTTATTGCGGTTTATATTGTCATTTCCCTGATGATTAATGATGTTGAACATTTAAAAAAATACTTCTTCTCACTTGTTTATGTTTTATTTTTCCTTTTGTCTTTCAAACATAGTCTCATTATGTAGACCTGGGTAGCCTGGCATTTCCTATGTTGACTTGGCTTTGCCTTAAGCTTGTGGGGATCTTCCTGCCTTTGCCTTTAGAATATTTTAATTATAGGCCTGCTATACTTTGTACGGAATTTGTATAACTTCTCTTTGAGAGGTATCTAGTCAAGCTTTTGGATTTTTAAAAAAATCTGATTAATCTCTCTCTCTCTCTCTCTCTCTCTCTCTCTCTCTCTCTCTCTCTCTGAGAGTCTGACAGTGTTGTGAAGCAGATTTATTTGAAGTGAATGTAATTGGAGACCTTTGACCTACACGCATCTGAAAATTTATAACTTCCTTTGGCCTTGGAAAAATTCTGTCACTTGACAGTCTTTTACCAAGGAAGAAGCAGGAGAAACACATATAGATATAGAGACATGTCTGTAAAAACACAAACTTGGAAACTATCATATGTAGGCAGAGGACCTACAAGGTTAAAAGATATATAGACTTAGGTTACTTTTAAGTATAGCCAGCTGAATCTTATCTCCACCTCTTTAGGTCAGTTACTAGAGATCCGTTGGAAGATTTGTGTATTTGTTTACTAGGGTTTGCTTTAGCCTTGGCTTTATCTTAGCCTGTTCTTTTTCTAAAGCACAGTGGTTTTCAACCTTCCCAATGCTGAGACTCTCTAATGCAGTTTCTCATGTTGTGGTGACCCCCAACCACATTGCTACTGTGATGAATCATTATGTAAATATCTGACATGCAATCCCTTTGGGGGGTCAGGATCCACAGCTTGAAAACCACTGCTTTAGATGAATGCCTGTTTACAAGTTACAGGCAGGCCTTCTGCTGTCCCCAAGGCCATGGCTAGTGTGGTTGATACAGTATTAGTGGATATTGAAGCTCAGGATGTTTGTGGCTGAGAATGTGTTAGTCTAGAGTCCCTTAGCCTCCATGGTCGGTCTCATGATGGACTGTAATCCATATGGCGCTAAAGTCTTCCTGTAGTTGTAGTCACAAACAAGGCCAGGACCTGTGCTTGTCTCTCTGTAGCTGTTAGATGTCACTGGGTACCAGTACAAGTCCAGAGACTCAGTGGGTAATGACCTGGATTCTGGTATTGTGTGAGTCTGGCCTATGCAGTCTGACTGACATAGTTTCAAAATTAGGCCCCTGGGAAAAGGTCTACTCTTGCTTCCTTCTTCTCTAGGTAGACATTACTTTTTTGCTATGCTGTCTGGGGGTGGGATGGTGTAGGGACGGTGCATGTCATTTGAAATTGCTCTCTCCATCCTCTTCAGTGTGTTTCTTGATGCCTTCCCTACTTTCTTTGTTCAAATGTGGGCATTTTTGTCAATGGTTGTTCTTCAAATTGATGCTTTGGGGGGGGGGAGCTGTACAGCTGCGAGAGCCATTTCCCCCACATTTCTCTTCCTTTCTACAAAAATTGCTAATCAGTATTGTCTCTAACTTAGCAGATCTTGTATCAACATTTTCTTCACTGTCAATTCATCCTCTCTTGAATTCATTTAGAAAGAGTATCACCTTCATGCTGGCTTCTTTATTGACCACTAAAAAAAAAAAAGACATTTGGCACATGATTAGCACATGATTATTAAAATTGTATGAAAGTTATGTTTATAAGTTTTAAAATGCAACTTAGACACTGACATTGGGTTGTCATAATCCCATCTCATGAGTTTGTCTCTGATCTGAGTTTTCTCTGATGTGAAATCTAGATTTGAAGGGGCTTGAAGCTAATATGATTTTAGGGTCCATTATTACAAAAGAATATATATATATATATATATATATATATATATATATATTATCTCCTGTAATTATATGCTATGTCATATTCTATTTTTGATTTATTTCACATGACCAATCTACACCTGAGAAGGGCCATTTAAATCCTCTTTACAGGTTTGGCAGATATGGCAGGTTTGGAGTTAAGCTGACGCTCTATCGTCCATAGGGGCTTGTGGTCTCTTAAAAATGAATTACTTCAAATTTTCCTACAAAGTCAGTGTCTTTGTGCTGGTCTCTCAGAGAGGTCTCACGACTGGCCTGTCAGTGTAACTGGTTCTGACCTCTCTTCCCCTTATATTCAGTGGTCCCAGCAAGTGACATGGGGCAGAGTTCAGAAGACACTGGCACATTGCCCATTGCAGTGGAAGCAGCTTCCAACGTGGGGAAACCCACCTTCTTTTACTGAAGACTCTTTTCTAGAAGGCCTTCCAGCTTGGGCACTTTCTGAAAGAGTGGGCCTTGAGAGCCAAAGCTCTCCATGTACAGAGTGAGTGCCTGCTGAGCCTGCTAACCATGTCCAATTCAATGTAATCGTACAAGTGGCAATTTCCACATGCAATTCAAAGATGCTTTCAACAGGCAGAACGGAATAAAACTAAGAAGGGTTAAATACATCTGAGGATACTATTTGTCTGGATGAATGAAAATAAAACTCTCAGAAATAGGCTTTCTCCCCTTTGTGTTTAGTGGAATGGCTGAGATAGCTGAGACGGGCTAGGGGCAATCTGGTCTGGATACAGAAAAGTATCTACAAGATCTCAGTGGGCAGGCATATCGAGCTCCATGACACTATGAAAGGACAGTGATGACAAGAAGAGGTTTTGTGGGGCTCTGTGACTTGTTATGGAACAAGCAGAAAGGCTGAGACACAGACTCCTGACTCCTCTGGGAGGGCATGGTGATCAGACTATCAGCTTGAATGAGTCCTACTTCATTTTGAAGTGCTAAAGGAACTACAAACTGAAGGCCTCATAAATGAACAAATATCCAGCTTCTTCTGAACAAAAAATATCACAAATACACACATATTATATGGTAATAGACCAGAAGAAACTGAAGTTGACTGCTCTTCCTACAGGCTACTGAGAATGATGTTTATTTCTTAGCATAAGAAATACGTTTTTTGGGAAGATTGCTTAAGTGAAATGATAATGTAATCTGCATTTCTTTGGTTGAATAACAGTGTTATATTTGTTTGCTTCCTTAGTAGAATTCTTTAGTTACGATAGTCCTTAGAGTAACTCAAGCCTGACATCATTTTTTTATACTTAAAGTTTTACTAGAACACAACTGTGTGCATTTATTAATGTATTGTCCATGTGTTTTCCAGCTATAACAAGATGGTTGAGTGCTGAAAATCAAAGTACAAAATATTTACTTTTGGCCATTTACAGAAAACATTTCCTGAACCATTACCATAAGCACATTTATTATGGCTAATCTTGGCCATGAACTTAACACACTTGACAAAGTGAATCTCTCCTGATGATTGGACTGCATCAGGATGGCCCATGGTGTCCTTTTCTTGATTGCTAATTGGTATAGAAAGGCTCAGCCTGTTGTGGGCAGCACCATTCCTAGAGAGGTGGGCCTGAGCTGTATCTGAGAGGTAGAATGTCAATATGGGAGCAAGCCAGTGAGCAGCACTCATCCAAGGCCTCTGCTTCAGTTCCTTTCTTGAATTCCTAGTTGACTTCCCTCAATTATGGACTATAACCTGTGAAGTGAAATAAACCCCTTTCTCCTCAATTTGCTTCTGGGCACGATGTTGACCACAATAATAGAAACCAAATAAATAAATAAATAAATAAAAATGGTGTGGGTTAAAGAAGAACCAAACCTTCAGAGCAGTCAGTGGAACAGAAAACATACCCTCTCACATGCAGGAGTTATTGACTTCAGTATGTCATAAAACACACCCATACATGCTTAGCTTCTGGTAAAATTAATATTAAAGCCTAAAGTTAGTGTCTATAATTCTTTAGCATACGTCAGTGATAAAGTTTTGAGGGCAGCGGCCATACAGTACATCCTCTCAAACCTGGTGCTTCTTTTAAATTATTGTTTAACCTATTTTAGAACACCTGGTGCAGAAAGGAGAAAGTGATTTAAACATTATCTGTTTAATTTGCTAACCTTCCCGTGCCCTTTTAGAAACAGCTTGTTCAAGGTCCGCGGAGACTCGGAGGCTCAGAATAACTCTGCTGTATCACTTTCTAAACTGAATTTCACTACATGCAATTTGGGCTTCTCTGAAGTGAGCAACCGCAGGGGTTTGGAAATTCTAGCACAGATTTATGGTGAAATGAAAAAGATTGGACCCTGTCCAGGGGCATGCGATGGTGGTCAAAGCAGAATGACATTTTCTGAGGAACGAAGCTGAGGTTGTTTTCCTTAACTCTGTTCAACCTAAAATTTGTCTTCATGCAAGCAGATTGCTTTCATAGACGGGACACAAGTAACACTTAAAATTATTGAACTAATGCAACCAAACTCCAAAATTCTGTGATGACTTCTCTTACAAGTCTCCACTGTAACTTTTGTGCTCACCCCAATGTCTAATACTGATTTCATTCATGGCTCTGCTCCTGGTTATAGCCCACTTCTATAATAGTATCTTTTGTTATATCACCTTAGTTTTTTGGGGTGAGCCCCTGGAAGGGAACTAAAGGACTCTTTTCTCTACTCTCTCTCTTTGGTTCTGGGATCAGCATGTGAGCAGGTTGGTCCCCTGGATGCTTCCTGTCATGGTTTGATGACTTGCCAAGGGCCCGAAGTATGGAAGGGACCTCCAAAGCATGAGTAGAAACAACCTTTCTTTATAAGCTGATTATCTCCAATATTCACCAACATAATTGAGGCAAACACAGAGAGGAAAGGAAGCTCTTGGATTTAGCCTGTAGTATAATGGAAATGAATTACCAAGGACTTTTAGGAAGTGAGATCCAACTTGACAAAGTTAAAGTGGAGCTAGCCTTCAGCCTCCAGCATTGTTCTTGTGGAGAGTTCTGTTGTTTCTCAGCATGGGTGTGTATCTGTTAGAGGGAGGTGCTATTCATAGCAGCTACGCTTTGATTTCTATTTTGGTCCATTTATTTTCTTGATATACCAGGGTTTCTCATAGCTTCACTGGGATTCTTTGTTCTTATATTCAATTTTTATTATTTTTCATATTTTGTTTTGTGTATACATGGTGCATTGTGTGTGTGTGTATGTGTGTGTGTGTGTGTGTGTGTGTGTGAATATGTGGTAGATGGGATGTTATGTGTGCATGTACTTGTATTCATGTACTTGTTATTATTGGTGTATGTGTAAGTGTGTATATATGTATATATCTGTATAGGTCAATGTTTGGCATTACCTGATTTTCTTTGAGCACTTCTGTTTTGGAGGCAAAGTCTTTCACTGAACCTGATAAATCCTAGATAAATCAATGGATTTTATCTAGGCTGTCTGGCCAGTGAGCTTTGGGGATCTGCATATGTCCTTCTGACCTGAGCCCTTACATGTCCACTGCCCTTACAGGAATATACTGTCATCTCCAATTAGATACATAGGTACTGGAGATCTGGGCTGAGGTCCTCGTGCTTGAGCTATAGGTACTTGACTGACAGAGACATTTCCCTGCCTGGCCTCCAGTTTTTCTTCTTTGATGTTATTGTACAGACTGCTAGAAATCTCTATTTCTGAATAGTATTAGATTTTACACAAAAGAAGGAAGGGTGAAAGACGACATTCTTATTCTGATTGTTTTTTCCATGGACCCACAGCTCCATGTTCACACACACACACACACACACACACACACACACACACACACACACGTATATGTACACATATATATGAAAATTTAAATATTGCATTTTGCTTGTATTCACTCCCTCCCCAATTTCTCCAAGTGTTAATCTTATCCTACACTTTTGTCTCCTTGGGGCTTTTATTGATTCTACTGATAAAGTATTTTACTCAATTTGGAAACTTTAATTTCATGGTATTGGGTTAGCCAGGAGAAGAGTCTGAAAGGAAGTCATCATTGTCACCAACCAACATGAGATAAGAGGCATGTGTCATCTAAAAGGACTCAGTGCATGCCTAAGCCATTTGACATTCAGGTGGGTTTCTATGAGGCACTAGTTGTGCTTAGAGAATCAGAAATAAGTAAGAAAGGCCAGAGTACAAAATATGGTTGACAGAAGAGCAACAGTATTCACTGCTGAAAACTCACTGATGATGACTTGCAAAAGACACAGAAAACTCTTGTGTTTAATGTAGTTTTTTTTTTTTTTTCACATGGACAAAATAGTTTGCTTTTGGGTCATGTTTGTTGAAGTCATTGTAAGAGAATGAACATATACAGTATAATTAATTGGGGAATTATTGTTTTCCTAGTAGGATGAAGTTGATGAAATTGTTAGTTTTAAAATATCTATTGAATAACCAAGGTTAAAATGATTGTAAGGTTCTTTAGTTGAAGCAAACAGATATAATTTACTTGGTGTTGATTTTGTTTACATATCTCAAAATAGTAATATTCTAAAATAAAACTGACCCAAAATTCACCTCTATGAGTTGCATATGATGATAGCTTTCTTGTAGTCAGAGTGTGTTGCCTTCCTATTGCTGAAGGATAATATTAGAATAAACTTAGCTGAAAAGAAACTATATCTGTTAACTCCTAGTTTCATGGACCATTAGGCAAGGCATCCCAATCTTGGCATACCATGTTCATGAGAATTTTACAATGTTCAGTGAAGATGAGCCTCAGGTTACACATTACTTCTTTCTCTTCTCTTCTTCTCTTCTCTTCTCTTCTCTTCTCTTCTCTTCTCTTCTCTTCTCTTCTCTTCTCTTCTCT
>NC_034594.1:11528118-11599266 GCF_900095145.1 Mus pahari | reverse complement strand
CTCTCTCTCTCTCTCTTTCTCTCTCTCTCTTTCTTTTTTTCTTTTTTGGTCTTGGAAAGTCTAACAGCTGCACTTTTTGTAGGCTGTCAGTCAATGGCCACCCTGTCTTCACAGACTGAAGGTTCCTTTAGGTCCTTGTCATGTAGGTTTTCCCAAATCTGCCACGTGTTTCATCAAGACCAGCAGCATAGAGAATTTCCTTGTACGATACCATCACAATTCAATGTAACCAAATCAAGGGAGTGACAGTCTACTACATTGAAGCAAACAGATATAATTTACTTGGTGTTGATTTTGTTGCTATTGTTTACTCTGTTGGTTATAATTAAGTAAAAATTTCCAGCATACTGCACATCATAATTGATACTGAGTGATTATCAAGCAGAATAATTGATTAAAGCTATAGTATTTTATTTTCCTTTAGGAAACTAAAGGCATTTATTCTTATGGCTAGTCTTTGGTTTGGTTGTCAACCTAATGGAAACTGGCTAAACCACCAGGTGGTGGGTGCTCTTGTGAGGGATTTTCTATATCAGGTGTTTTGAGGTAGGAACGCCCAGTGGGCAGCACCTTTTTAGGGCAACCACGATGACTAAAGATGGCAGGGGGAAGCTTTGTTTTTGCATGATTTCTCCTCTCTCACTGGCAAGTTTACTTATCCAGTTGATGTTGCATTTCTCTGCTGATCAGAACCCACTGTTTTTTAAAAAATAACCCTTTTAATATATATTTAATCCTTTTAAAATATGTATTACTTCTGTTGCTCCTTTTCCTCTAGAGAATTCTTGTTGCACTTGTGTTAGATTAAATGTCCAATGCTGGTTTGCTGCAAATCTATCACTCAAGTAAGGTACTTCGACACAGTGAACCAGATGGGATGATCACTTCCTTGTCCACCAGACTATGCTTATATTTTTAATCACAACTTTATTGTTGTCAGTCGGATGTTCTGATAGATATGCCATCTTGACATTACCATACTGAACTAGAGTTTTCTTCTTACCTTTGCCATTTAGTCTCTCTCTCTCTCTCTCTCTCTCTCTCTCTCTCTCTCTCTCTCTCTCTCTCTCTCCTCCCCTTTGTACTATAATGATCACTTCCAGATCTCATCTTTTAAATTTTTCTTAAATCACTTTTCTTTTTCATTAATTATTTTGTTTATTTATGTTCCAAATGTCCCCCACCCACTTCCTGGTCCCCCCTCCATGAGCTCTTCACCCCTCCCTCTCCTCTCCCCTTTGCTTTTGAGAGGGTGTTTCCCCAACTCTCACCTCAACTCCACTAGCATTCCCCTTCCCTTGGGCATCAGGTTTCTACAGGATTAAGTGCCTCCTTTCCCACTGAGACCAGACAAGGCAGTCTTATGCAACATATGTAGTGGGGACCATGGACCAGCCCATGTAGGCTCTTTCGTTGATGAGTTAGACTCTGAGGAGTCCAGTTAGTTGATACTGTTGTTCTTCCTATGTGGTTGCATTCTCCTTCAGCTCCTTCAGTCCTTCCCCTAACTCTTCCATAGGAGTCTCCGACCACAGTCTAATGGTTGGTTGTTAGTATCTGTATCTAGCTCAGTCAGCTGCTGGTAGAGCTTCTCAGAGGACAGCCATGCTAGGCTCCTGTCTTCGAGCACAGCATAGCATCAGTAATAGTGTCAGGTTTAGTGTCTCCACATGGGATGGATTCAAAGTTGGGTCGGTCTCTGGATGGTCTTTCTTTCAATACCTTCTTCTTCTTCTTCTTCTTCTTCTTCTTCTTCTTCTTCTTCTTCTTCTTCTTCTTCTTCTTCTTCTTCTTCTTCTTCTTCTTCTTCTTTTTGTTTCTGCATTTCATTTAGACAGGAATAATTCTGGGTCAAGAATTTTGAAGATGAGTGGGTGGCCCCATGCCTCAAATGGGAGCCATGTCTATCTACTGGATGTGGTCTCTAGGTTAGGTTTTATCTCCCCACTGTTGAGCATTTTGGCTAAGGTCGTCATCCCCTTTGAGTCCCGGAAGCCTCTTACATCCCTGGTGTCTAGAACTTTCTAGAGGCTATCCCCACCCAAGCCACCCACCCTTTACTGTTGCATATTTCTATTCATTCTCCTGGTCCTCCGAGCTTCTCTTCTGCCTCCCCTCATACACATACTGTTTATGGTCCTGTCATCTTCGTTCTTTCTCCATTGTAATTCCTGATTACCGCTTCTGCAGGCATTCTCTCATCCTCTTGTACCTTTTCTTTCAAGTTCCTGATTCTGGCTCCACTTATTAACTTTTATCCACCCCTGCATACCTTATCTGCTGGAAGTAGGTCCTGAAAGAATGGGGTGGACTATGGTTTAATGCTACAGACAATCTTACTTCAGTCTTAGTGGACTTTTATACACAAATATAATAAAGAAAGTTATGATTCAAAGAAGGTTGTTTGAGTTCAGAAAAACATGCAAATAAACACAAGGAAGCACATATTAAATATTAACAGAGCATCCCTTTACCTGAACTTTGTTGGGTCAGACCAATTTAAACATAATTGCCTGGTGTGCACTATATAGAGTATATCTGCAAAAGCATGAAAGCAAGGCAGAAAGTCATATTCAGATCCAGGGTACACTAATCCGATTGGGTCCTATAACTATATTCTGACACCCAGCAAGAACAAGCAGGTCTTATAGAATGAATGTAAATGTTAGTCACAGGAAGTATGAAGTCACAGAAGTTCATATCCAAGAACAATCCAGGGAACAAAATGGTCCTTAGGTAAAAAGGCTCTCTGCCTTTTTCCTAAACCCCTCTCTCAGTTCCCCAAGGCATTGTTCACCCTGGGTCATTCTTCTGACCCTGTTATGACAACCCAGGACCACCAGCCCAGGTGTGGCACCACCACAATGGGTTGAGCCCTCTATCAATAGCTAATTAAGCAAATGCCCTACAGGCTTGTGTGCAGCTGTATCTTACAGAGGCATTTTCTTAATTGGGGTTCCTCACCCCCCTTAGATGACTTTGTCTTGTGTCAGGTTGACATAAAACTACCCAGTACAGACATAAAGCAGACACAGTAGTTTGGTGAGTCTTTCCCTAGTTCACAGCTTTAAGTACTTCATTCTAGATTCAGTTCGTCCAGACTCCGTTTGTTTCCTTCCAAGACAAAATGTTAAACCAATTCTCTGACATCTTGTCACTTTATCTTTAAATACTTGAACATCTAATAATAAAGGACAGTACTCTCTATTTTTAAAATATAAAACTGGTCACAATACAATTTAATAGGCTCACCTATATATATATATATATTTGTATTTCTTACAAATTGTTATATATATATATATATATTTGTATTTCTTACAAATTGTTTTAGTATTTAAGAATTTATCTGTGTGGTGGCGATGCATTTTCATTAGCACATCTGATTATAATCCTACTCAAAACCAATTCTAAATCATCAATACATTGTCAAATTGCACGTAGAAAGAGAATGACCTGAGTTGCTCTATAATTAGGGAAGGCAAATAAGGAAAGCTGTTAAACATTGTTAAAGTGTACGTTGAGTATTTCTGATGATGTTATTTTTCTTTTTTTCTTCATAATGTATACAGAGGCTTTCTTTTATGATGTCATTATTAACTGCTTTGTAGCTTGTCCTGTGGAAACAGAATTTTTGGTCTCTTTTTTTTCTTTTTTTTTCCTTTTGTTTTAATTTTTATGAGATAGGATTTCCTCTGTGTAATAGGGCCCTGGCTGTCCTGGACTCAACTGGTAGACCAGCCTGGCCTCGAACTCACAGACATCTGCCTGCCTTTGCCTCCCAAGTGTGTACCACCACACCTGGTAGAAACATAGAAGTTAATAAAGATCGCTTTTTATGTTTTTTTGGTCACTGTTTTTCTTGACTTGAATTTGTACAATCTGTGCATGTTTTAGCTTCTAATCTGTCCTGATTTTAATCCTGAAATAATGATTTCTCAGAGGATTGAAGAAATCTGGGAATATGGTCAGCAGTGTCCCAATAAAGCGTTCTCAGGGTTGATTCATTTAGGACATATTAGCAAAACAAAAAGTGATTTTTTTTTTTTTTTTATGGTTTTTCGAGACAGGGTTTCTCTGTATAGCCCTGGCTGTCCTGGAACTCACTTTATAGACCAGGCTGGCCTTGAACTCAGAAATCTGCCTGCCTCTGCCTCCCAAGTGCTGGGATTAAAGGTGTGCACCACCATGCCTAGCTTACAAAAAGTGATTTTAATAAAGATCTCATTAAGTTTATAAAGCGTGATGTTTTTCATCAAGAAGGGAATATCTATAGAATTGCAAGAAAAAGAAAAAACCAATCTGTAACTCTTCCTTCATTTTTAATATCAGATATCTAAATAGAGTTTTCTAAGAAAATGATTAAAAAACAACAAAATAAAAAGCAACAAGTACATCAATATAATTATCAATGAACAATATTTCCCTCATATTTACAAACAACACTGGATTGAAAAGAATCTATTTGAAGTTCCCCTAATCAGATGCAGACACATAGTTATTCTTAGTCTGGGAGTCTCTTGTCACTTTGCTTATTGTTACATACATTTCTTAGAGCAAACCAGTATTTCCTGTTGTGCACATCACCTGTGTGATGTACACGAACATGCAAAGTTTAGAGACATTTCTTTTTAATTACCCAGCAGAAAATGCTGCTGGCTTCTGTTGTGTTTAGGATTTGGAGTCATGGCATATGGGGGCTAATGATGATGCTGATGCAAATGTCGTTGAGTGGCTCCAACAGTGAACATGATGGCTTTCAATGTCCTTTTCAGCCATGCTTTATCAACAGTGAGAACTTCCCCTCTTACTTGGACATATTGAATGCAGCCCATGAATCCATTAATATGGCTCATTGTTATGACTACTAATATTTTCAGAGTTAGGAACAAGGAAGATTAATCCAAAATATGCCAGTAAGAAAAAAAAGCACAAGATCTCTTAATATATGATGTTATCAGATGATGTGTGGTGGATCTAGGATTTCTGACTCTGTAATTGCTTATTTTTATTTCTCTTTCCTTGCAAAGCATATAGTAGTTGCATGAAATTTGCTAGGTGATAAAACAAGTTTCCTTTAAGAAAAGGAGTCTTTTCCATTTATCTCTAATTTCCTAAAACTAACAAAATTGAATACAAAAACTAATGCCCAATAAAACTTGCTGACTACTTAAAAATATACTTTTAAACTTAAGTATTTACACCCCTAATTTGAACATTGATAAAGGATAACTGACAGGAAATAAAGCCATGTTAAATAATGATCATCAGCGGTTGAGTTATGTCCCCTTTAAAATTGTGAATTAACATTTCAATCATGGACACATTGAAATTTAACCACTGAAAATTATCATTATAAATATAATTAGTGAAGATGAAGCATTATTGGAGTTTCATAGAACTCTAATTTAATATGACCGAGATGTCCTTGTGAAAGGAGAAAATTGAGAAACAGACTGCACAGAAAGGCAGATCTCTGGCTGATGTCTGTATGAAGGAGGGAATGTGAATGGTTGCTAGTCAACCAAGAGAAACTAGACATGAGATATTGAATAGATTTCTCCTTGCAGCCCTTGAAGGAAATAACTGGACATATCAAGGCTTTGGACTTTTAGCTTCCAGACTTGAAAAAAACTATAAAACATTTTGTAGTTCAAGCCTTTCTTTTGCATTACTTTGTTATACAAACCCCAACAAATTACTGCAATGGTATTGCATTTCAAGTGTCTAGAGCTTAGCTCTGGGCTGGGTCGTCTCTGAAGCAGGAGAGTGGGAAGAGCTGCAGGGGTAAGACTTGGTCTTGTGAAAGAGTAGGGTTGTGTTCTATCATTCCTAACTTGACTTTAATTTACTCTGAGTCCAGAAGTTGCAGACCTGAAATCTACTGACACTTGTTGCTAACAGTGGGGTGATTAGGTAAAAGTTTATTGTTATTGCTCCCTTTTCTGTCCAGGCATCCAGAAGCCTCTCTGACTAGGCTGGTTAACTCTTTGTGAACCAGAGAAGAAGGAAAGGAAAATAATTAAAATGCTTTATACAGAAAAATGTGCACAGACATTTACACATTCATACATACATTTACATTTCATTCATCTTCTCATTTACACATTAACACATTCACTTTTGGGGGGACCAACCACCTGTCTCATCCACTCCACAAGTATTCATGCAAACTCACAAACATAGACATATACCTATGCACACACATGTGCAAACATATAGGTGGATGAATGGATGGATGAGTGGATGGATGGGGCAGAGCCCTTCAAACCAAACCATCCAACCAACAGTTTCATTTTTTCCTCTGGTCTTTTTACACCTTAGACAAAAAGTTCTTTAGAAGATTACCTCAGAGATAAAGTGTTACATAAAATGGGATTTACAGAAGGATGTTGATAGTAAGTTCAAAACAGTTTCATTCTATAAGCTCATTGTAAGTTCAAACCAACAGCTTTTACACAGCCTTGCCATAGTCATAGTTCACACCTGTGACTTTATCCTTGGATCTAAATATTTTTCCTTGAACACAAATTTGTCCCAAGGCCATTTCTCTTTCTAGTGTGATTATGAGAGCTCATTGTATTTCTTATTCTGCAGCCATTACTTACTGTTCTGAGGAGTGGACACATTCTCTCAATTCTAACTTTATTACATCTTTCTAGCTCAGCAACTAAGACCATCTTTTGAAACTATCTTCTTAAAATTCTTTGATACAAATCAGGAACTATATAGATTCATACATTCATCTAAACAGCATTAATTCATGAAAGATCATCTTTATATTGATCTGCAGGAAATCTGATCAATAAGGTGGGATAATGCCCAGGGATGATTATATTAATTTAATAATTGATTTAATAATGACAACTACAAGAAGCAATCCTAGATGAAGTCTCTTTAGAACCTTGCCATTGAGTTCACCTATCACATACCATGCGAAAACCGTGGGCCGCCTCCAGGAGGCCATTTGCTAACCTTAACCTATCCTAGATGGCTCCTGACATTCAAGTGTCCTAAAATATGAACAAACTGTATGGTTCTTAGATATGGTGCTTGAAAAATCAGACATTACCTTCCTCTCTCCAAAAAAAATATGCTAACAGATGTGAATACTGGGTGGAAATGCTGAGTTTACCCTGGATCTTTTCATTCCAAAAGTCAGATGAAAAGGGGCCCTTGTTCTGAGGAGACAAAAAGAAGCCAGACGTGTCAGCGTTAGGCAACTTGTTAGACAATTTCTAGAACAAACAGATTGGGTAACGTACACTGTTACTTAGCCCTCACTTGGACAGCAACATAGAATTGATCTCACCTTAGTCACACTGGTGCCTGCATCTAAGATGGACACAGGATGGAGTCCAGATTTGCCCTTGGGAACCCCTGAGGCATCACACTGGAGACTGAGATACTTTCTCTGAACTCCAGCAATGCTGCATTTCCCCCACAGCTTGCTGTTTTTGTCAGCTCAGTTTCAGATGCTGCTGACATTAAGTGGTCACATTGTATAAAACTCTCAGGGCTCCCCTCTGTGCAGTGAAATGTACCTCCATGATGTCCTAGAGTAAAGTGAGCAGAAAGCAAAGGAAATTCACTTCTCACATCCAGCACTCAATGCACACACAGCTCATACTCATCAGATAGGAGGAGAGAAATCAGTTTCCTCCTTGAAACTGCTTCTTGCAGCTTCCTTTCTTACCTTTAGAAACATATGTAACGGAATTGTCACCATTTTATAGGTGAAGTGTGTTAACGAGAATTGGAGTCTTAAAATTGACATTTTACTGAGCTGCCGAGGGTGAGACCAGCTAGGCACACAGCTGGTAGATGCAAGTACAGGTGTTGTTTTTGATCCCCAAATCCACTCCAGCTCTGGAAGTTGATATCTAAAAGGTGTTTACGTTTGGATTAGATGCAACTGAGTAGAAAACACTCATGACAAATGCAAAGATGCAGACATTGAATGTCCCCACTGAATGTCCTGTCACTGGCCTCTTGGTTCCCAGTGCAGTAGTGCACAAAGTAAGCCTTTTATATAGTGATTATGTCATGCGGGGGTCTGACTTTATAAAAGATTTACTCCAGTGGAGGATTCCTTAGCACTACTAGGCGGTGAGAGACATTAGGAGGTGGAGGGCTCACTGGGGGAGGTGGGAAAGCTTTGAGAGACACTCTTGCTGAGTTCTTGATCTCCTTACTCCTGCTGTGGTGATATTCCTGTTTTACAAAGTCCTTCAGTCCCAATATTCTGCCTCATCCTAGACTAGAAAAAATGACTCCAGCTGGCCACAACCGCTGACCTCATGAGTCAAAATCTATCTTTCCTCCTTCAAAGTCATTTCTCTCTAGTATCTTGCAGGGATGAAGAATGAGCAAGAATTCAAAAGCTGGAGCCAAACGATTAGGTTAGGAGTCCAATAAGCAGGGAAGATTTGTATCTCTCTATCTCATTTAACCTGAACCCTAAAACTGTGTGGATTGTTAAGAACCAGCCTTCAGCAGCACAACCCAATTCATCTTGGGGCTATCGGTGTTGCCATGAACTCCAGAAGGGCAAAGTCACCTGCATTTGAACTTTTTTTGTTTTTGTTTATACCTCAATGTCTGGTCCTATGAATAAGTTTTTCAATTCTTTTCTCCAAGAAGCTACCTCTTACATCTCAAAGAGTGGCAATCTTTGGGTTCATAAAGGGAAGGATCAGAGGTAAAATTCAAGGCACATCAACAGAACTCTCATAGATCTGTCCCACTGTTTTCCTATTCTTTCTTCCTCACATCTTAACTCATCTTGTATTAGTGACTCCAACAAACTATTTGCAACCACCCTCCCCCCTTTTTTACTAGATAGGTAGCATCGAATCTTCTTTGCTAAGTGTAACATTTATACACAGTGTAGGATCTATCATGAACTTTCAAACTCAGTAAATCGAAGGCATAGCTATGCTCTTACCAAGGACCTCTGCCGTCTTAGTTTTGATGACAGGGAACTTTTTAACTGCTCTGACAACTCTGCTGCTTTTGCACAAAACGGACAGAGGATAGAATAACATCCTCTTTTGTCATGAGTAGGCAGATATGAAGGAAAGGCTATAGGATGATCTATGATTTATTAGACCATAAACATCCAAACAAGAGAAGTAGATGAATTTTGTGTTTCTTTGGATACAATGCCTAAGCTTGCCTGGAGCCCCAAAATGTCTGGAAAAAAAATCAACTGCAGTTGACTGCACATAGATAACCATTATAATGGTTGACTTCTTTCCCCAGACTCTCAATTATCCAAGAGCTGCCTTTTGTGTGTATAATCATTCCTAAGGAGACAGGTCTTTAAAGCAGGTCTTTTCTAATAACTCCTTGTGAATCCGACTATGGAGAATAGAGTCTGACATCAGGATGTGATCTTACAAGATAAGAGCACAGAGAACAGATGTGGGCAATCAAGGCACAATCATCAAGATAATAAAACCTATGGACTCCACATCCGACAAGCGTGAGTGTGCCTTTGTTTTGTAGAGTTTCTCTTTATTGGGGAGAATGGATGTGGTCCTTAGCAATACAAGAAAATAAATAGATCTGTGAGGAGGAAGTGAATGTCTGCAATAACAAGGAACCCTGACTGCTTGGTAGGAAGTTGTTCTTTTATTGCTGTTTCCTTTTGGGTTATATGATCCAAACATCAGAGAATGGAATAGACTTGCTTATGTTAAAAAAAAAATACAGGGCTTTTTGTTTCTGTTGCTCTGAAGTGTTGTATTCCAGGATAGTTGGCCCTTTAATGTTCTGGGAAGTTTTTATGTCTGCACCTTCTGTATTGACGTAGGAATGCTGGATTTTGGATGTGCACCCCCCCCCCCAACACATTTGTTTAAGTGTGGGCCTCAGGTCAGAGAACCTCTTTTTTTGAGACAAGATTTAACATAATCAAGGCTAGCCCTAAACTTATTATATAGCCCAGCCTGGACATTGAACTTAGGGCAATGTCTGAAACCTCAGCATCTCAGAGTTCTGGGATTAAAAAGTATATCTTGATTCAACATTTAGTTTTGGTTTATACTCTCAATTCTGCCTCAAGTGAAATGACCTTTGTGTTATGTGGGAACTAAAAGGGGCTGGGGAAGGATGGGGAAGGGAGGATAGCCTGCATCCAGCCAGAGTTCCTCCTATGCTCTGGGCAGGCAGACTCGAGAGGGCTGCCAGATGATTTCCACTCAGCCCTGGGTGGGCATCTAAGCCACTGACCCCACTCGATGGGGGGTGGACAACGAGCAGCCCCCCCGAAAGCAAGGGGCCCCATAGTGACACCTTGTGCCCCCGGGGTTATGGGAGAGAGGGCTTAGGGAAAGAGGTTCCCACACAGGCAAAAGTCTGCACAGCAGGCCTTGATGAGCAGAGACAGTCTATGGTTTTAGAGCTTTATTGTAGAAAGGCAGGGGGAAAAAGAGAAGGTGAAAAGAGAGAGAGAGAGACTGGTCATGGCCAAGAGAAGAGAAAGGAGAAAGGGAGAGAGAGAGAGAAAGGCTAGATAGTAAGAAAGTGAGAGTACGAGGAAGAGGAGAGAAGGAGAGGAGAGGAGAGGAGAGGAGAGGAGAGGAGAGGAGAGGAGAGGAGAGGAAAGAGTAAGGGGAGTAAGAGCAAGAGAGTGAGGAGGGGCCAAACAGCCCTTCTTATGGTGTGGTGCTATCTTTACTGTTGCTAGGTAACTGGGGAGGAGTTTAGCCTGAAGGTCAGAAGCTTGGGACATTGCCTACATGACTACTAATCATGCTTCTCTTGTGGGGGCTGAGGGGGCAGTAACTTCAACAGGAGCCAGGGTTGCAGGAGACATGAGAGAATTCCTTCTGTCCCATGTAGGTGAATTATCACCACAGGGTCCCAGGGTTCAACATCTAGCCTCAACTGGAAACCAGGCTGTCTGTGCATAGCTCAATGCCCCACAGTGTTAGAAGCAGGCAAAATTGTTATATCAGGGCAGCCACAAACTGGAGAAGGAGACATACAAGGTACCTGTGACCTTCCTCCTCCCTCTAGGACTTATAGCCTGACATTTCCAGTACTTTCTATAAAGGCATCATCTACTGGGGACCAAGCATTTAGTACATGAGTCTTTGGGGGATACCGTATTCAAACCACAAAAGGAGGTCATCGTCAGACCTAATTTCCTACAAGTACTAAAGTCAATCTTTCAAGTTGAAGTAAGGGACTCTAGGAAATATACAAAAGTATACAAAATATACAAAAGTATAATGGTTTTTGTAAAGTCAGGCACAGGGGCAAATACAGAGTATCAGTGTGCTGGAAGCATGCTAGAATCTTCTTTTGATAGTTTATGTCAAAGCCCATGGATCTTACAATTAAAAAGCACAGCTTCACAATAATCCATTTGTTTCTATTTTAATTCCAGGCATTCTGTCATTGAGGTAGCAAAAGAGAATTCATGCTAGGTAGCCACTTGTAGGTCTCCTTCCTGAGATAAGGCCCTGTACAAACTTAAAAGAGGGCATGTGTTAAAAAATAGCTTTAGGAGGCTTTTACTGGTACTTTTTGATTTTCAAAAAAGCCCATCAAAACGCATACTCAACCTAGCAAACACCACAGCTCGGCTACAAATTACACTACAGATTATTGGCTGTCCACCTTTTCCATTACGTGGCTGACTGGGAAATATAAGTAAAAGTGTGTTTTCAGCGAAATGCCTAGGCTTCGAGTCACTGTAATATGGAAAAGCAGTAAATGGAGCGACCTTGCATTCAGGCTGGTTTGTTTATTCCGTATGTTTGGGATCCCATTCTCATCAGGGAGACTCCTCTTACACACAGACCCTGAAAGGGTGACTGAGCTGAGAGTTGAGGTTAACTCCTCTTAGAGGTAGCAGTAACTGACTGACTGTGGGGTTCTCAGCTTGCACCAGATATAAAAAGTGAAGAGTTTTAGAAGTGAGTCACTGTCCCCACAGAGGCAGCAGCCAATTGGCACTGGGACTCTTGAGAGCTTGCAAGCATTTTTTGTTTACCACGGTGAAATTATTCAAATTATTTTTATTTGGGTTCAAACGTCTGCTCTCACATGTTGGTCTCTCTGTGTGCATGTTTCATGCACTGCTGTGGTCAGGATTTTATACAGCAAGTGTAGAGGACAAGACAATCTATGTCAAAGACATTTAGCTCTCCCCTGAGAGACTATGCCAGAACCTGACCAATACAGATGTGGATGCTCGTAGCCAACCATCGGACTGAGCCTGGGGACCCCAATGGAGGAATTAAAAGAAGGACTGAAGGAGCTGAAGGGGCTTGCAACCCCATGGGAAGAACTACAATATCAACTAATTGGGACCCCTGAGAGCTCCCAGGGATGAAACCATCAACCAAACAGTACACATGGAGGGACCCCTGGCTCCGGCTATACATGGAGCAAAGGATGGCCTTATCTGGCATCAATGGGAAGGGAGGCCTTTGGTCCTGTAGAGGCTCAATGCTAGGGCAATGAGGCGAGAGTGAGTGGGTAGGAGGGTGGAAGGGTGGGAGGGCCTTCATAGAAGCAGGGGTGAGGGGGGATGGGATAGGGGGTTTGCAGAAGGGAAACCAGGGGAGGGGAGAACATTTGAAATGTAAACAAATAAAATAATCAAAAAAGAAAAAGATACATTGGAGTGTCTGATAAAAGCAACAAGAAGCCCGGAGAATCAGAAAGCCTGAGATTAATGTCTTTTCTTAACCACAGTAAAGCTTTGGAAAAGTCTGTTTCTCAGTTTTGCAATTCAATGAAAGGGATAATGACTGATTTCTTGGCTTCTCATATATCAAATGAAACAATCTTTATGATGATACTTTGGAAAATGTGATATGCTAATGCTTAATATCCACACGTGTCTTATTTGGGAGTTTATATACATGCAACGAGGCTATCTACATTTGACAAACGAACTACAATGGAATTTGTAATTCTTTAGAACAGTGCCTGGTGCCAGCATTGGTGTGACTCAAAATTAGCACTTGGGAGTTCTGATTACACAGATTAAGGCTCTGTGATGATCAAATACACCAGAAGTTCTTTTGTCTTAAATATTTTGCAGTAAAGTCATATTAAGAACCAGACAACCAACCACATCATTAGAATAAAAAGATTCTGGCAAATCACCTCATCTCTAGAACTTGCCCTCTTTTAACTTGGATTCCTTCAATGTTTCAGACAAAACTTCCCTGCTGGTTGGCACCTGAAAAACTAAGAATGGAGTTTCTAATAGCTATACACAAGAACTGCCATATCCTGTAGAAAAACCAGGTTTTCAAATGTAAAATATTTACAACTTAATATTTAATGCATATATGCTAAATATATATA
Organism: Mus pahari; assembly: GCF_900095145.1. Lineage (NCBI taxonomy): Eukaryota > Metazoa > Chordata > Mammalia > Rodentia > Muridae > Mus > Mus pahari. Next base: position 11,585,931 of record NC_034594.1, on the reverse strand, counting down.
ATATTTAATAGTTATAGTTCCTGTTCTTCAGCTATCATTGAAAAGTCAAGTACAATATATTTAAGTTCAGGAAAATCATATAATTGTCAAATATAGTAACATTTTAGTGTCACAAAAATTATGTACATTTATATATAATTTATATAAAATTATATATATTTAATTGGTTAATTTAATATTTTTGAAGTTCCAAGGGCAAAGCTGGTGTTTGGAACTGTACATTTGTGTTAATGGTACTGGAGATCTCCATATCAATTTTCTATCTGCAGATATTTCAGTCATATAGGGAACCTTATCACTACTAGTCAGTAGTGGAGTATATAGAAGTAAAATAGAAGAGACCATTATTGTATGTGTTTATGGCAAGGACAGAGTAACTTCTCACATTGATAGCAACTACTTCTTCAGTGAAAGAAGCATTTTATGGATCACAATGATCCTGAAATATGGCCTCAACCAAGTGTGGACATTTTTAGATGAAGATATATTTCTTTCCTTATATCACATTTCATTTTCTTTTTCTCCATACTTTCAATCAGGATTTGAAATACTTTCAAAAAAGTTATAAATCTCTCACAACCAAAAAAAAGAGCTCTAGGTGCATAAATAGATATTGATAAGTGTTAAGTGCTAAATAGAGTTGACATGTGGTCTTACAAATGTCTGGGAGACTGTTGGACCAGTAACATCAGTGTTAAATGATGCTAAGCTCCCTAGGTAGAAATTTCCCTTTCTGGCCTACAAAGGGAAATAGAAATGGGATAAGAAATGAAAGGCTACATATCCTGGAGCAGTGAGATTACACTGCGATACCGTTATCAGAGCTCGCAAAGCATGCTGCTAATGTACCAGTTGATGCTGTGTTTCAGAGATAACATGAAAGGTTAAGGGAGTTTGTACAATGACGGAAATGGTTGCTACACAATTGAAAATTTATCAGGCCTTTCTAGAAAGAATGAGATGAGAAGAGTTGACACCCTGAAGTGCTTGGCATTCTTTTAAAACTCTTTAGAATTTAAAAGAGAATTTAAATGATTACTTGAATACTTGCCATATGTAACAACAGCACATGAATTGTTTCAAAATTTATATCATGGAGCTATCAGAAGTTCATTTCCTGTATTGATGGTGGATATTTGTGCACACTGAAAGAATAGATGGTGTTAATTCTTATTTTACTTTATTTGCATTTTCTGAATGTTGTGCATAAACATACTTGAGTTTTTTGTTTTTGTTTTTGTTTTTTTGTTTTGTCTTGTTTTGTTTTTCGAGACAGGGTTTGTCTGTGTAGTCCTGGCTGTCCTGGAACTCACTCTGTAGACCAGGCTGGCCTCAAACTCAGAAATCTGCCTGCCTCTGCCTCCCAAGTGCTGGGATTAAAGGCATGCGCCACCATGCCCGGCCAACATACTTGAGTTTTAGTTTTAATTTTTGACCAATTTTCCTAGGATAGGAGAATTTCAGTGTTAAGAGTAGGGGCTCTTCTGGAAAGCACCATGTCATGGTTAGTTTTAACATCAACTTTCTACAAGTGAGAATCTTGTGAGTGGGGAGCTATAGGAGAAGAGCTGATCTGATGGCCTTTATTGATGTGGGAAGAACCACTTTCATTGTGGGAGGCACTTTCTGATAGCAGTCCAGATAAAAAATAGGTATATCAGAAGGAAGCTTATTCTCATCTGTACATTGGGCCTTCCCTCTTGCTATAGAGTTGCTTTATTGTTTAACCCTCCACTGGTATAAGATGCTGAGTTTCCAGGCTCCTATTCTGGACTAAGGACCAGTAGTTCTCTAGGGATGCTCCCAGATTCAACACTACAGTGTGGCTACTGGGGCACCCAGCCTCCTGGACTGACAGCTGCCAGTTTCTCAGCATCTCCTATGTGAGTCAGCTGTTGGCACTATTTTAATGTAAACTGAATTAATAAATGTCTATATATTCATTCTACTAGTTCTGCTCCTCTAGAGCGTCCCGAGTAATACACAGGAATGGTTTGTTCACTCTTCTCTTGAAAAGCCAAATTTGTTATTGTTATATATGTAATGTATACATATATTTTATTTAAATAACATTGTAGACTTAGGAGAGTGGGAAAATGTGAATCTGAATCTCCACAGTGTCTTCTGTCGTTTAAAACACAGAGGTACTAACATTAATCTGTTGTTTATGTAGAAATACAAGTCTGATATGGGCTAACTGATAAATCATTTAATTATATTTTGAGAATTTAATATATAAAAACAATATTTCTGCAATTCACCTCTCCTCCTTAAACTTCACCTATGTTGCCCCCCACTTCTCCCAAATCCATGATCTCTTATTCTTTACTGTTGTTGAGGGCAAGCACACACACAGAAGGAGTTGGGAGAAAACCTGGTGAGTACATTTAGTGTTAAGAGTGGATAATTTAGTACTGAACAATCAATCAGGGGTCCCATTCATGGAAAGAGATTCTCCTCCTCTTGGCAGTCATTAATTGCCTATAGCTCTTCATGTTTTGGTGGGGCCCTTCTTGACATGTCAGCTAGGGGTGGTAAAGATCTCCCAAGAGCCATAGACTGTTTAACAGATTCCCAGTGCTAAGCCTGGGAAACTCCCTTTCAAGTTATTGGACAGAATTCTAAAGACTCCCAAAACAGTATAGGCTATTATTCTAGCCCTCGATTGTCTCCCAGATATTGAATGTAAGTCCCTATTGTTGGAGACAGACTTGGGAAACAGGACTTAAAAGAACAGAGCTGGGTTTGACCTGGAAGATTTCTCCTTGAGGTCTAGTTCTCATGGTACCAGAAGATGCTACGCAAACTCCCTAGGGAGAAAAGCCATCAACAGTCCAGGAGAAAAGCCACTAATAGTCCAGTCAGATGTAATGCCTATGAACCACTGACCAGATGTCCACAAACGTGTAAGATTGGGACTTATATCCTGTAGATAACCTAATTAGAATTAGGTCCTGGTCAATTAGAGAGAATCTGGGGCTGTAAAATTAGCCAACACCTGTGGCTGGTGAGGGCCTGGAACCAGGAAGAAAACATATTGCTGCTACTTTTCTAAATCAATATAATTTCTAAGTATTCACCCTTATATTCACAGATAAGTGTAGCTATCAGTTCCGATCAAGAAAAGTTCTTTTTTGACGACAGTCAGCGACCATGATAGAAATCCACAAATAGACAAAATTCAGAGAACTATGTCACAACTTCTCCATGGAGGATGAGAGATCATTGAGAAAGAAGGAAAAAGAAGGGATAGAGAGATTGCTAAGTGCCAGAGGAAAATGTCAACAATGAGTGTCAAGTATCTGCATCTACACAAGGAAACTGCAACTATGATGTCTCAACATCACCATTGCCTAAATGAGACTTGATCAATGACAGCATCTCCTGAAGTCTCTTTATGACCTTTCACTCTAGTTGATGGAGGCCAAGTCTAATTCTTACTTGCTCAGTGTTGGACATTCTTGAGGTTTCTCATTTGTGTGAATTCTCTACTACAAGAACCCATGATAGCACTTGCACTGTTACTGTAGCCTTGATAACATGTAGTCATAAGTTATGGGGTAGCTGGAAGAGATAACTTTCAGGAAATACATATTACTCATTAACAAATAGCATCTCTTTTGACTCATTTAGAGCTTGTTAAAATCTGGGGTTTTACAGAAGGAGCTCTCTGATTTCTTCTCTTTCTCCTACTTTTCAATAAATTATCTCCAATGATCCATCTATTGTCTCTTAGTTCATCACCTCTTTTGGAAATTTGTATTTGAATTCTATCAGTCTCTTCCACAGGGGGAACCTTACATTTATTATTATAGTAATTTATGTTTGTTTGTAGATGAGATTGTGTTGTATGAAGCAAAAGTGCTTTAGAAACCAATTATACATCATCTCATCTATATTATCTAAGGGCTTATCTAACAGTATGACCTTTATATCTTTCAAGTAATGGTTGAGGTCAACTGAATCTAATGAATTAAAGACTCCAGGGTCATATTTTGAAATATCCGTTGACAATCTGAGTGATCTTAGGCAAAACCACTTAACCTTTCTTCCTGAAGTGCGATTTTTCACAGAAGGGAGATAACCACTCTCAGGTCATAAATGGTTAGTGAGAATCACACTATTTTAATGTACATAAATCATTCAGTGCTAATATTTAAATCCATGATAAAGCAATTATTTGCTGACTAGACAGGGATCTCTAAAGAGATTTTTATGAAAATAAATCACACAGTTATGTTGAAGTGTTCATCTGCTTCTTCTAATAGAGCTTGTAATGAAATTCAAATCAAACACTTGAGTTATATTATGTTTAAAACACATACTTGATAAAATTGACATGTTCTCAATGGTGTGGACAATTTTGTTCTTCATCTCTGTAATCTTGAGGTATGTTAAACCTTATAGGCTGAGATATTTTGATCTGAAAAAGACAACTTGTTTGTAAAAACTTTGTTCAAGTTAAAAGTTCAGTGTCCCCCAAACACAAAAAAATTAAAAAGTCAAGAATGGATTGATTAAGTCAAGGGCTTCATATGATTTAATAATGCTATCCAGCTTTTTAACAAGAGTTGTAAAGTAGCTATAATATTAGAAAGCAATTTGTATTAAGTAGAAAATGAAGATAATTTGGATGATACTTTATCTTTTTTTTAATAACTTTATCTTTTTTTTAAATAATATGCTTAGAGTTAGTACTGGAAATCATTTTACTGATATTATCAATGACTATTTGTATATGGTAGAAATGATAATTTTCATTTGTATCTTTTGTTCTTTTTTAATTTGGAAATTGAACATATGATATGTTTTATTTTATTTATTTATTTTATTAAATTTATTTATTCACTTTACATCTCAGTATCACCCCACCCCCCCACCTCCCAGTACCCCCTCACACAGATCTTCACCCCTTCCACTCTTCCCTTCTCCTTTGCAAAGAGGGAGACTCCCTCTGAGTGTTAGCCCCCTCTACACCCTTCCTCTGCACATCAAGTTACTGCAGAGCTAGGTACTTTCTTGTCCACTGAGGCCAGACGAAGCAGACCATTTAGCAGAGCGGGATGCAAGGCACCTAGAAAACAGACTCAGGGACAGCCACCCTGCTCCAGTTGTTGGAAGACTTGCATGAGGACTTAGCTGCTCATATGCTACATATGTGCAGGAGGACCAGGTCCAGCGCATGTTCACTCTTTTGTTGGTTCAGGTGCTGGAAACCCCTACGGGTTCTGGTTAGTTAACTTTGTTGTTCTTCCTGCGGATTCTAAGTCCTCAGTCCTTCTCCCTGAGCTCCATCTACTGTTTGTCTCTGAGTCTCTGTGTCACTTTCCATTGGCTTCTGGGTGGAGTCTCTCAGAGGATAGTTAATGTTAGGTTTCTGTCTGCGAGTACAACAGCGTATCTATCATTAATAGTGTCAGGAATTGGTTCTTACCCAGGGGATGAGTCTCAATTGGGGGCAGTCATTGACTGGCCATTCCCTTCGTTTCTGCTCTATCTTTGTCCCTGAACATGTGTACGCAGGACACATTTTGAGTGGAAGGTTTTGTGGGTGGGTTATTGTCTTTATTCCTCCACTGGGAGTTCTGACTGGGTAGAAGTGGTCAATTCGAGATCCATATTCCCCACTGCTAGGAGTCTCAGCTTCAGACGCCTCTATGCCCTGGGGCCTCCCCTTATCCCAGGTCTCTGGAACACCCTTGAGATTGATCCCCCCACCTCATTGCTAATTTCCTTTCTCTCACCTCTGCTTTCCCTACCTCCCCTACCTCCCCTATCCCTCTTCCTGTTCCTCTCCTGATCCCTATTCCCCTCTCTTGCTCAGTTCCCTCCCTCCACTGACCTTCACCATCTGTTTTGTTTCCCCTCCTGAGAAAGATTCAACCACACTCTCTTGGCCTCTTCTTGTTATTTGGCTTCTTTGGGTCTGTTGATTATAGCCTCTCTCTCTCTCTCTCTCTCTCTCTCTCTCTCTCTCTCTCTCTCTCTCTCTCTCTCTCTCTCTCTCTCTCTCGCTCTCGCTCTCTCTCTGTGTGTGTGTGTGTGTATATGTGAACGAAAGCACAGGTGTGTCACAGTGTAGAGAATAACTTCATGTCCATTCTGTCCATCTTCAAGTTCTACCCTGAGAAAACCTTTGTTATTGTTAATGAATATTTCGGACCAGCTGCCCCATGAGTTTATGAGGAGTCCCCTTCCTCTTTATCTCATCTTCCAGCAGGAGGAAGGGGATTACAGATGCACATTATTGTATCTGTATCTCATCTTTAAGTAGGGAGAAGGGGATTACAGATGCACACTATTGTATCTGTATCTCATCTTCCAGTAGGGGGAAGGGGATTACAGATGCACACTATTGTATCTGACTTTTAAAAAATATTTTTATTTTATGTCTGGATATTTTGCCTACACCAGTGTCTGTGCAGTATGGAGGCCAGACTAGGAAATCAGATCTCCTAGAACGACAGACTTGTGAGCTCTGAGAATTAAACCTGGGTCCTGAGAAAAAGCAGCTGAGTTATCGGTCCTGCCACTATATGTGACTTTTGTGGATTTAGGGGACTAAATCAGAGGTCCTCCTTCTTTGTAAATGCTTTTACTCATGGGGATATTTCTCCATTTCCAAGCAGTAAATTTCCTTGAATAATTTTATTCCAATATTTTGAACACTTTTCTCCCAACACTTTATACTTATATTTCTTTCTAAAGAAATTTATTTTTCACTATGTTTTCTATTGCAGTTCCTCTTGGGCTCCCTTGTGGGTGTTGCTATGGCCCTCAGAAGATTCATTTAGTTTCAAAATGTTTTTGTTTATCATTTCTCACTCCCATTGTCCTCCCATGTTCCTTTACCATGCCAACCCCTGACAGTATAATAAGAACACTGCCTAATCAAAATCTTGGGTCCTAGTTTGCTGGTACCTTTGTTTCAGTACATTACTGAAGATATCTACAATCTCATTCACAGAGGTGGGAGCATCGTTTGGTACATTTTGGATTCTTACACTTTGAATGCATCCTGCTGTCTTCCTGGCTTGGTACCTGACGGGCATCTCTACCAGCAATACCTGTTTTCTATAATCTATTTATGACTCTATCTCTCTCAGTCTATCTCTACCTACCTATCTATCTATCTATCTATCTATCTATCTATCTATCTATCTATCTATCTATCTATCTACCTGCCTATTGCTTACCTTTTTATCATCTATCATTTATCTGTCAACTTATTATCTACCTATCATGTGTCTCCCAATCTATCATCTTTCTAGCTATTAGATCTATCACCTATCATCTGTCAGTCTTTCACTCCCTAAATGTATATAATATAAAAATTATAATCTATATAAGGATCCACTTTGGACAATATCACAAAAAGATTTGAAGAGTCTAGATTCCCCATTTCTAGATTTATATCTTGGAAAGTCTGTAGCTTTAGGTCATTTTTCTGTGCATATTTATTCATTTGCGGAGATACTTCTCTTGCTTTGAGCCAGCCTTTATGTTTTGAGTTGTGATTTTCATCTTATCATTCATATGCGTTTGACATTAAATAGGCATGTCAAATTGTAATGTCATGGAGTCATCTAGATGAATATCCACATTTTTTTTTCAGTACAAAAATATAACAGTAACAGAAAAGACTTAGTCCTTGTCTCTGAAGGGCCATGTAAATTGAACGTTGTCTTTAATTTGTGTGAAGCCCAGTGAAGAAAAACAAGCAATTCACATGGAAGCGCCTGCCTTTTACATTTCGAGTTTAACTGTTTGAAGGGTTGACTTCTTTGTCTTTTAATTTTTCTCCACCCTAGGCTTGCTTATTTTGTACTAAAAGCATCTGAATGTATCTGGCTTGTGTTTTATGTTGGTCTGTTTCAAAATCCCATAGATGAAGAGGCTCTTAGAACAGGACATGGATTAGTTTGTCTCTCAGGTACCTAGGTTGAGTTGCAACATCTTGGAACTATGTAAGTCACTGACATCAAGCCATAATGAAATTAAAACGCTTTGAAGGGACGTTGCAGCACTCTATGGAGAGCACAAAAAGCATAATTCACAGATAATCTGCAGCATGAAGTCAGGTTAAAACCATCAATTATTTGCAGAGAATATTGAGACATGGGTGCTGCCACTGAATGTGTTCACAGGTTAGAAGTGTAAATGCTCTTTGTTAGAGTGAACTGTTTCTTAGCTATGATGTTAGTTTGTTAATTTTGGATTAGGCTGTGGTTGAGTTTGTTTGTTAGGAAGCATCTTTTCTCCCTCTCCTTTCTTTCCCCACTCATTTCCATGTTTATGTAGTTCTCTAGCTTTGCTTTTCTCTCTTCCCCTTTCATCACCCTGTCTTTCATCTTCTTTATGCCCCTCCCTATTCTTTCCTTCTCCATTCTTGTTTTCTCTCTCTCTCTCTCTCTCTCTCTCTCTCTCTCTCTCTCTCTCTGAAATAGACTTCTAAAATTAAGTAAAAAACTAGTTCTCTATGATGTTCATTGGCATCACAGACAGCAGTTAAGTGAATGTCTAGATTAATAACTATTGAATTTCTAGGCAATAATAAATAGCCTTGATGTTTACCCAATGCATGTACATCAGTTACTCTGAAGATAATAAATAGCATTCACAGTAAGTGCTGCCTTTGAGATATTCATTTGAGAGGATCTTGAGCTGCATTTAGGATTGTGATAGAATGTGCTCAGTTGTTAGAAGTTCTGATCTCCATCCACGATTAGCTAGATTTTGCTGAACCTAAGAGCTGGGTTGGAGAATCAGTGCAGAGATTCACCATCAGCAGATGGCAGTAAAGGCACACGGCAGAAACTGAAGTGCTGAGTGGCATATGGTTCCTACAAAGACCAACTTAGGATCTAATTGATACTGTGATTGTTTTAGCTCCTTATTTGTAACAAGGAAACCCTGGAAAATATATTTCAAAGATTATATGTTAGAGATTTAGATGAAACTGTTTAGAGATAAACAGCTTTCCTTACCAGCACACATATCAAATGTGATTGTCCTTGCTGTGTGTGTAAACTGAAGGAACTCTTAAGTATATGATCAACCCAGCTTTATTTTCTCTGGTTGTCAGAGAAGCTTAGTACAACCTAATTGCCAGAAGGTTGCAAAGCCGTAATCAAGCAGAAAAGTCACAGGCCAGGTGCTTTGTCGAACAAAAGCCACACCACTGTGTGACTGGCATCCTGAGGAATCCCTTTTGAATGGAACACCTAGGAGTGGCCACCCTGCACAGGAATAACTTGCTCTAGAGCATTATATTACCTTTAATAAATGAGTGTCATGAATACTTTCAACCACTGGACTACAGTCACACATGAGGTGATCGTTGATACTAGATCCTTTGAACTAGTCTAAATGGGGGTGGGTGGAAGCTTAAATCTACTTAATAAGTTACAGGGAAAATGAAGACATTTTCCTCTGAAGCATGCTGTAAAAAGGCTATGATTCCTGAGTTCTTGCTGAAGCCTGGCCTCACTTATGCCCTTGATTAACCAGAACAGTCATCAAGGGAATGCCCACCTAGCCAGCGTGAGGAGTGCTTTTCTACTGAATTCATGTGTGCAGATTCCATCTCCTGGTGGCATCCTTATCCTGTGACAGCAGACTTCTCCCCCGCCCACCCCCCAAAAAAAAACCTGGTAAGCATATAATGATGACCTTTGTAGCTATATAAACTAAAACATGCATGCGGATAGCTCCCCTCTCCCCACCCCATTCTCTCCCTCTTCTGGCATCTTATCACTTATCTCAGTATAGGAGGAAGGGTTTCCATGGTTGCTGTTGAAGATTCCACATTGTGACTTGCAGTTGATTGTGGTGGGTGGACGTCAAAGGGTGCCAATCATATACCTCCTTTTTTTTTCTTCTTGAGAGATGATTCTTAAAAACTAGTAGTTTCTCTTCAGTTTACTGAGTTTCTTAGCATTTCTTAGAAGTGTTAATCATTCCCTTAGAACAAAGGCATCAAGAAACTAACAGGGGCTCTGTGACACCATTAGCAGCATCTCATTTGGGAATTCAGCAGAGAACATCCTGTAATGATAATATATTACCACATGCTCTGTGTTGAATCAATACACCGTGATGGAGAATGTGGGTTCTGGTAATTTTCTCTTTTAAAACTTACACATGTTCAGTTTACAAAAAACAAATCACATTTGATCTTAACCTTCACTTCCAAAACTTAACTTGCTTAGTTTGACTGCTGAGTCACGGTGCATATTTGCCCTCAATCCATTGCGTAAATTCATCATAGTAAAGGAGTTAGAAAATTGGTTTTGGGGAGCTGAAGAGACAGGTCAGCAGTTACGGGCACTTGTTGCTTTTTCAGAGGCTCTAGGTTTGGTTTCCAGCATCTACACAGTGACTGACAGCTATCTTTAACTCTAATTCCAGAGGATTAGACATCTTCTTCTGACCTCTAAGGGCACCAGGTATACATGCTGTAAACATACATAAGTGCAGGGAAAACATTCATACATACAAAATAAAATCTAAAAAAAAAAAAAAAAAAAATGAAAACTATGTGTCATTTCCTTAGCCCCTTTCTCCAGCACTGAATCTCAGATGCATACAGTTTTTGAAAGAAAGTGAGATTTCCAAGTTGAAAGACCATGTGTAAAGATTCAGTCAGATAATGAACAGATTAAACTTACCTACCAGGTAGTTCTGATGGTTGGGATGTAGAGATTTGCCACTAAGTTTCTAGTAAAGCTGATGATGTAATCTTAACAAAGAAGAGGTGCGAGTTCCTGTCATGTTTTAAGCCATGTTCCAAGGAGAAATTTTCCTGAGACATTTTCTGACACTAACAGACAGTACAGAGTTCCCTTGCTGGGTTTTTACCCTGGCTTCTATGTGATGAGAACTGGTTTTCCTGGTAAACTAAAATTTATGTAAAAAGCAGATAATATTTTGATATTATTTCATTGGGTCGGTCCACACAGAAATCCTAGCTCTTTTTTTTTTTTTTTTTTTTAAATTAGTAAGAACGAGTAGATTAAAGATGCAAGAGATTCAAATTTCGGAAGTATTCTTCTAGTCCAGGCTGTAAATATTCTACCCAGTCAACATCTTGTGAGTGTGTGAGTGTGTGTGTGTGTGTGTGTGTGTGGTTCAGAGAGTTGAGCCTAAGTCTCAGATTAAAACCTCTTTGGATTCATACTTCCTTGCATGTCATTGCACTGTTTAAGAGATCTGTATTTTACCTCAATTCATTTTATATGATGAAGAACATCTATATCTTATTTTGAGATGTAATATTTTCTCTGTGGTTTCTGGGTTTATACTGTTTTCCCTCTGACTTTATGCAATGTTCCTAACATGGCTTCTTCATCTTTAATCTATCTTAAAAGAAAAGTTAAAACATCAAGCTCAGTTCTTACCTCTAGCAAACTTTCAATTTGGAGGTAATTCTGACAAGAAAATGTTTAGAATTTAACTACTACTAATAAATAAATAAAATTGGCTAATATATACTGTTTAGGCTTATTAACCAAGGCAATTACTATCCAGTCTTTAATTTGGACTCCATTCTCTTAGTGAGGGTTCTATGAGATCATTTCTAATTTAAACACTGAGAGGAAATTAATTGAATAAGTGATCGTGGTGGTGAGAAAAAAATGTTTTGGTTTACACTCTTGAAATAGAGGAAATGACATTGCTAGAGAAGCTCCTGAAAAACAAAAACAAAAACAAAAAACCAATTATCTGAAACATTTTGGAATTTTTCCAGATGTTACATGAAGTCCTGCAAGTAGAACAAGACAGCCACATCAGGAATGAAGAAAAAAAAAGGTCACTGTCAGAGGTGTAGTACCTGATGCAGACAATAAACCACAACGGGATCTATAAACTCTAAAATCAGTATTGGTTTGTTTATATTGGCTCAGGATACAACCAGATTGTTGTTAACTTTTACCATTAGATAAAACAGCAAGAAATAGGAGAAAAATGTAGCATAAAAATAAATGAAATTTTTAGGGAAATAAACTTAATTGCAAAGGAATTAAAGCTTTTGAATCAAAAGAGATGGCTCCTACACTTGCTGTATAAGAAACCATTATAGGTAGAGAAGAGATGCGTGACTAAGCTAGTATCACCATGAGATAAATAGGAATAATTTTTCAACTTAAGTTGAGGAAGTTGAGGCAGGCTTATATACTCATGATCATGCTATCTATGAATTTCAGAATTGGATTTTGAAGCTGTAAGCTATAATTTCCATAATCTGTAGTCATGGCTATGGTACTACCAAGACTCTAAAACTTGATATGAAACCATTGTTAATGTCCCATCCATTAATTCCAAACAGCTGATCTGCCTTTTATGGCAGCAAATAGCTCATTCTTTGGCTATACCGAAATAGAAAAGTTTTTCCTTTTCTTTCAAAAGTATCTTTGTCTTCGGCACCCAGCTCATTCTTCTAATGCCAGGAGTCGCTCCTCTATACTATATCCTGAGTCATAACCTTTTTAAATCTGTTTTGTTCCTGTGCCTTCTCTCTTTTCTTTCTTGAATGCTAACGTTTCTTAATTGTTAACTTCTACCTGCATTTTCCCCAATAGTACAGCACCTATAGCTAGTACTAGACTCCAGTATGAGTAGAGCAAATGAGCATAAAGCAAAACCTATTGGTTCTCTATGCAATTGCCCCTTTGAGACCATGTTGATAGCATATAAGAAAATGAAGAGGAGGATATATTGCTGGTGCTATAGTGGTGGCAAGCCTCTAGGAAGGTTAGTAGAGCAGAATCACAGAGTGTAGCAGAGCTTTGGGAGCCAATTCAGCAATGTATGTATGTGCTCTAGAGGTGTAGGACACTATGCAGAGTATGTGAAGGGTCTGGAGGTGTTTAGAACATCAAATTAGTGTAACATGGGGTTCCATTTAATCCCACTCTCTTGAGTCCTGGTAAATATCAGGCACATTGGTGAATCTTCACCATCAACTTAACAGCACCTAGAGAATCTTCATGGAAACAAAACTTTGGAACGCTTCTGAGGTAGTTTCTCAATTAGGTTAACTGAGGTGGGAAGCCCCACTTTAAGTATGAACAGAACCAATTCATGGGGTGAACAAAGGAGGGGAAAAAAGGAAAAGGTGGAATCCAACATCAGCATCCATTCCTTGGTGCCTTAGATATGGATATAAGGTGAAATGATGCTTCAGGCTCCTGTCACTATGACATCTCACCGAGGGAGACTGTACTCTAAATATTTGAGCCAAAACAAACCCTTCCTTTCTTAAATTATTTTTGTCTGGCATTTTGTTGCAACCATCAGAAAGGTAATAGGTACATTAGGTCCTATTACTGTACTTCATTTTTGTTTTCTAACTCTGCTTCTCCCTTGCCTCCTGCTCCTCAGTGTTCCTGCCTAAATCTCCTTAGCAGCCTTTGCAGAGAGCCAGGTCTGATGTGTAAGGCAAATGAAATCTGTTTTCTGAACTAAAGTCAGTGAAGAAGGTTTTTCTCTCATCCACTCATGCCAGCTGGACCTTTCTCACTCCCTATAAGTGTTATCTGTCATTTCCATAGCCTGGGGAAGATCTGGGTTTCTGTGTGAAAGAATGATTCTCCAGCACATCTGATTGTTACTGAGGAACAGTCAAGGGCTTCTGAGGACAGACTCAAATCTGACACGTCTAGTTAACAATGTGTGACAATGGCCAAATCACTCCAACTTTCAGTGTTCCCTAGTATACATAGGGGTTTTTCACGCAATCGTCTCCTAAGCCCTCATATTTTCTCCATATTTGTAGAGCGCAATTATTTTGCATGAGATATATTGCAAGTATTAAGGGATCTGAGATGCAGGCAACCACCTCATATGATTGCTGAATATTGAGAACATGTGTGGATTGTGATTAGGGGCGTGTGTGTGTGTTTATGATCTCATCTGAAAGTATAAATCACATGTAGTTACTTTAAGAAAGTAAATAAAGATATAGATGCAATATTTATGCAGTTTCCAAACCAGGTTGGCTTCAGGAGAATATATTCCAGGAAAATGACATCATCTTATATATTTAGTTCTCATGGTTTATGTATTTCTTTTTGCATTTCCTTTATTTTTATGTATATCTAATATATTTTACTTTAGCGTTATTTTGTGAAAGAACTGATGCTTTAAGAACCATCTAAGTATTGTAAATCTGTGAACATCTTGGAGTGATCTGTCAATTGAGACTGGATTTTTTTTTTAAAGGTTTCTGGTTCTCATGGACTGACAAGCAATATATTTTTTAAAAATGGAGTTACCTATATATCCCAGCATCAAAATCCTTAGAATGTGTAAATGTGACCTTACTGCTTTTCAATTGTCTCTTTGTAAATGTGACTAATAAGTTTGAGGTAAGGATATCATGCTGATTATGTCCTTAATGACACTATATGCGTTCTTATAAGACGGGACCATGGGACAAGAGAGATTTGAGATGTACACAGGGGAACAAGAGGTAGACACTAAGAGATATAATATGTCAAGAAATGCTAAAGAATGCTGTAGATAATGGACTTTTATTCCCAGCTGCTGGAAGCGGTGTGGCCTACCAACACATACAGGCTTCTGGCTTCAAGAAAGTGAGTGAATTCGTTTCTATTGCTTTCAGCTATCAAAGGTTTAGCCGAGTGAAACAAATACAGAAAGAAAAAAAATCATCCTTTGTAACAAATGAAACAGTGTGAAAAATAAGAGGCAAATGTTTGAATACCAGTGGTGTTCAATAATGAAAGTGGAACTCAGCCATGAAGGAGAACTGAGACTTGCAGATAATCTAAATGTTGTGGGCTCGACAGGAAATTCAGTTGTGGAGAGGGCACAGAATTGGCAGATCACAAAGTAGTTGTGTATTTCCCTCTTCCAGAAGTTTACAGGCTAGTCTAATTTAATAAGGAACACGGATATGGTCAACAAAACCCATTATAAACATCTAAAAGCTGGTATTTGCATTTATTGGCATTCAGATAGCATAATAAAAGCTTTCTCCTAGGTTGCTCTCCAAAGGGGATTAAATTTATTATTTCTTAATGCTAGACCTTTGGTGTGCGTATATGTTTAGTAGTGCCCAGAAAACAGCGTATATGTTTAGTAGTGCCCAGAAAACAAATGGTAAAAATGATTCAACAGTTTACATTCCCTATTATAGGGCATTTTGAAGTCAAATGTAACATTCCAGCATGGGTTGCTTTAAGTCTGATTAATCTGCTAATGTTAGAGCCTTAATGTGGTTGAGAAAAATACACATGCTAAAAATTAGTTGTGTGTGTGTGTGTGTGTGTGTGTGTGTGGACTTGATGATGGAATTGTGGAAAGGTAGTGTAATTCCCTGTGTCATTTTCTGGGTATCACACGTTGAAATGAATAAAGGAAGTCTTCATTACAGTGTGAACATGTAAAGGGAAGAAAAAGTAGTTTCTACAAATGAGAAAATAGTAATTATCCTTTTTGTAGGCTTCTTCAGTATTCTCGCCTACCAATTTTCTGAACTCAGAAGCATTTGCTGTTGTTGTAAACGTTGGCCAGAACCTAGGACTATTTAAAGTGATGGCTGACAAACACATGCAAGCCCTTACTGGCTGCTTTAATGATATTAAATATAAGGGATTCACTTGGGAGATTCACTTGAAAGGCTATGGAGACGATGTTCCTTTTCTTCCTAGCATCTGGTCTAAGTAAGCAACACTCTGCTCTTCAATGTCCCGTGCAGCTGCACAAGAACACAGTAAATCACATTCAGAATGGAGGAATATTAGATGAAAAATTTGAGACATAAATGCCAGTCTCCTACCCAAAGGAATTCCCATTTAAAGACTGTGAAGAACCTCCAGCATCAGTTTGAATCCTCCATCTGGACCAAAGGTGTTTTTTTTTTTTTCTTACATTTTTACATCTCACATGTATCCCACTTTCCAGTTAGCCCCCCTACAAGCCCCCCATCCCACATCTGCCCTCTCCTCCATTCCCTTTGCCTCTATGAGGGTGCTCCCCCATCTACCCACCCTCTCCTGCCCTATTGCTGCAGTATCCTCCTACACTGAGGCATCAAACCTCCACAGGACCTAGGGCCTCCCTCCTTTTAATGCCAGACAAGACCATCTTCTGCTACATATGCATCTGGAGACATGTATCCCTCCCTGTACACACACTCCTTGGTTGGTGGTCTAGTCCCTGGGAGCACTGAGTGGTCCAGCCAGCTGGTGTTCTTCCTATGGGGTTGCAATTCTCCTCAGCTCTTCCAGTTCTTCTGCCAGCTTCCCCATCAGGTTCCCTGAGTTCAGTCTGATGATTGGTTCCAATCATCCACATCTGCATTGGTCAGTTGCTGGCTGAACCACACCAGGTTCCTGTCAGCAGGCGCCTTTTGGCAAAGGCAACAGTATTTGGTTTGGTGTCTGCAGACAGAGTGGATTCCCAGGTAGGGATGAGAGTTTATTTCACCCAATGTGATGGTTTGTATATTCTTGGACCAGGGAGTGGCACCATCTGGAGGTGTGGCCTGGTTGGAATAGGTGTGACCTGGTTGGAGTAGGTGTGTCACTGTGGGTGTGGGCATAAGATCCTCACCCTAGTTGCCTGCAAGTCAGTCTTCCACTAGCCACCTTTGGATAAAGACGTAGAACTCTCAGCTCCTCCTGCACCATGCCTGCCTGGATACTGCCATGCTCCTGCCTTGATGATAATGGACTGAACCTCTGAACCTGTAAGCCAGCCCCAATTAAATGTTGTTTTTATAAGACTTGCCTTGGTCATGGTGTCTGTTCACAGCAGTAAAACTCTAACTAAGACACCCCTGGACCTTTTTTGCCCACTGCCAACACTGCTGTCCACCCTCCAGAGAATGCTTCTTTTCTCAAAGAGGTACTCCTCGCTGATCATTGCTCTTTCCCAATTACTGGGATCCACACGGTCTTTTAATTTGCTCAAAGGATTGGCTCTAGATTGGCAGTTTTGCCCTGGGATTTGGTGATGTCTGCAAACATGTTTGTTTGTCAAAATAGAGCATGTGAATGTACTGACATTAGTAGGCAGAAGCCAGGAGTACTGCCAAATATCTTAAAGCACAGAGAACAGCTCCTCACAATAAGGCACTCACTGAAATCTTGATAGGCAGAAAGACTGTCAAAAACCATGTTTGTCTAGCATGTGCAACACCCTGGATTTGAACTCAGCACCTTAAAACAGCAGTGCCAATAATGCATGTTGTAAAAAAATTGGCTTACTTTAAAAAATTATTTAGGCTTGTGTGCGTGCATGTGTGTGATGGCATGTGTGTGAGAGAATGCCAGAGGCATTGCATGCCCTGGAGCTGGAGTTACAAGAAGTTTTGAGTCACTCAACTGGATGTTAGGAATATATTGCTGTGTCCTTTGAAGACCAGCACATGCTGTTAACTGTTGAGTTGCCTCTCCAGCCCTAGAAAAATGTTACAAATTGAAAACAGAGTCTTTGTTTTTATCCACTGGATAAGTCATATGTCATGTTACATATACAATGGATGATTGAAGAGATTTTTTTTTTAGAATGTGTAAATTTAAAAGATTTTACATTTATGTTAAACTAAACCTGTTATAGCCTCATACTACCTCAAGCCAATACTTGCCTCTCTGCCTATTTCTTATTCACATACATACAATTCCTTGTGACTTCATTGATCTCCCTTACACAATTGTTCTATTATGACTTGGAGACTTCTGTGTTCTATTTATCTATGCATTCTCTCCATAGATTTTTAAAGATATTTTCTGCTATGAATAGTACTAAAATAGATGGTTTTATAGGCTGAAGTTCTACCGACAGACTTGCTAAAAACAAAGCCTCTAATTTTTGTAAGAATGTTTCTAAATCATCTGTCATTCAAACTGTTTGAGTTTCTACCCCTACTGGCAATAATTTATGGAATGAGTTTGGACAATTTTATACTTTTAAAACTGTTTTCTCTCTTTTTATCCTTCATGAAAAGCCTGTGAGAACCAAAGGAGGTGCACATACTGTACAATAGCTTATGATAGCCTATGCCTTTCACTTTCCCCACTTAGATATACTAGGTCTACTCATAAGACATAGGTTATTCAATCTAGCTTTACACACACACGCACACACTCATTCTCTCTCTCTCTCTCTCTCTCTCTCTCTCTCTCTCTCACACACACACACACACACACACACACACACACACATAAAATAAATCTATTTCAAAGTGTGTTCATTACCACAAATGGAAGTTTTAAATAATGAGAAATTGTACATTCTATTCTCTCTTCACAATCTCTAATCTAATTTCCATTCCTTTGAATTTACCTCTTCTATTCTTTAATAATAAATGTGAAGTCATGGGTGACTTCTCTCAGTATGGAGATTTCAAGGATCATCCACATTGTAGAATTTACCAGAGTTTCATCCCTTCTTTGGGTCCTTGTCATATGAACACAATGCATTTGTGAAGAGACCTGTGTTGTCCCTAGGTTTTCACTGCTGTGAACAGTCTTTCTGGGAACACTAGCATGCCATTATGTTTGTGCCTTCATTTTCCATCTTTTGTATTCATATTGAAGAGTGGAATTGATGAGCCATGGAGCAGTTCTGTGCTTAGTTCTATGGACAACAATCACATTGCTTCTAGGAGTGACCATACCACTTTATATTCTTACCAGGACTCTTCATGCATAATCATTTGTTAACATTTCCACCCATATTTTAAAGTTTACAATTAAGACATTATTGCTATTTCAGTAGCTGTTACATGGTACATCATGTGGTTCTGACTTACACAAACTTAGTGACTAGTGATTTTTATTATCTCTTTGTCTTTTGATGGCCATTAAAGGGATAAAGCTGCTTTTGTATATTTAAACAATTCCGACCCCAGTTTTTATGCTGAGTAGTCTCTGATTTTCTGGTGACACTGGTTGAAAGTGCCACAGTTTTACCCAACTCTATAAGAAGTACCCAGAATTAGTCCACATTCCACTATGGCATCTTGGTTCATAGATCACTCACTGGTACTCACACTTCTGTCTGACTTGGTTAACTATAGCTGGGCTTTCCTGTGCCTTCTCAGTTGCTGTATTCAGGGAAACTGGTTTTTCTTGTTTACTATAATGGATGTTATCAAGGAGCAGTCAATTGGAAGAGATGTAGAGGAAGAATCTTGGATAAAGCCCATAGGGCCTCCTTCCATCTCTGGTACTCCATCCTTTCTGGCTCTCAACATGTTCTCCAAACAAAGAGAACTTCTGAAACTATTGTTTGGGTTTTCCATGGAGTTTCCATTCTGGAGAGATGATTAATGTACTGGCTATTGAAGACTGGTTCAATCTCCAGTACATCTCTCCTTCAGAGAGTCTTGGCTGCTTTTATGTCAGAAACTTGGGATAAGACTCCAGACATTGTAACAAAGGCTCCTAGTAATTTCATGACTGATGACCATCAAGAATTTTATATGCTTTGTGCCAGAAACTGGGGTCATGGAATGAATTTACAATTTCTTATTATATCACAGCATTATATGTTATCTTTGGCGAAATACCCATCTAAATATTTTATCACAGCATTATATACGTTATCTTTGGAGAAATATCCATCTAAATATTTTCTCATTTAAAAATTTTGATTACTTGTTTTCAGTTTTCATTCATCAAATCAAAACAGTCCTAAGATTTGAACATATTTATATTAATGCTATTTTCTTCAGGTAAATCAGGATTCTTTTACTCTAATAGGTTTATAGTTTAATGGTTCCTGCTGAATTTTTGAAAGTCATGATATTTTTACCTCTCCAAGTTAGATGAAAGTGAAAAGTACCAAGAATATATTTTCTACAAAATTTAGATAAATGTTCAAGGGATTATTCTGTATTTGCATTTGGTACAGAATATTAATAAGCTTATAGGTAAGAAATAACTATTAGCAGGTAAATTAAATTAAAAATACATATCAAATAATTAAATTATTTTAAATTGGATGTAATTAGACCATACAGCTTTCATAAATTGTCAAACTTTTTATTTATTTAAATTTACATTAGAAACATTTCACATGTTAATTTTATTCAAAAATGATTAACAAGTAAGTGAGTTTATACTTAATCCTAGCCAAAGGTTGAGAGTCAGTGAAGATAATTTGAATGATTTAGAATGGTACAAATTAAATTTTCCAGTTCTTAAAGATCACAGGACATATATTAGTTATATAAATTTAATAATTGTAATATAATTAGAAGGCAGATGGAATTAGAATATGTTTATAGTGAATTCTGTGTGAATCAACAGTCACAAAAATTGGTCATAATAAATATTCAACTATGAAGTAACGAAAATCAGAATGTAGCACTATTTCAAACATTTTTGTAGCATGGTTCAGTTCATCTGTGGCTGAGGTCACCTGGAATAGTGATGAACTGAGTCTTAGTCAACACCAATTCTCCAGAGAGATAGATATAAAGTAGATCTACAGTCCTTGTGCTTTGTCATTACTTGTGCCTTTAATGCCCAATGGTCTACAGGAGAGTCTTCTAATTCAATGTTAGACCAGATATTGGGTCCATTGAGAGATATATTACAACCAGGTGTGGTAGTCCATGCTTGCAATCCCAGTCCTGAAACAATGAAATAATACCCACGTGAGAGCAATGTTGTCTACAAAGTGAGATTATGTGTCAGGATACCTAAAGAAATAAACAAACAAGAAAAAGTAAATTAAACTGAAAACATTAGACACTCTCACATGCCATGAGAACAAGGACAAGAAAAAGTGGTGGCTACCAGTATTGCTACAAGGTTTTAAGAGATTAATGATTTAATGGAAGGAACCAGTTTTATAGCAGTCCCAAAAGTATCTGGTTCACAAGTAAATGAGGCAAAGCTCAAGAAGACAAAAGACTTGCATGTGTTCTTTAGGACCCCCAAGCAGCCTGGCCTGATTCTATTTAACTTGTGTTCAGTTGTCACCGAGCTTGTGTCCATACTGGAACCACTGTGCTCTGGTTACATTCCAGGCTAGTTATCTCTTGTAGGCATGCAATGGGACACAGTGGCAAGAAGCCACCGAGGTGACTTCAAAGAATAGAAGACTGTAATATTTGTGTGATACTGGGTAGGAGTCAAAGGAGGTGGGATTATCAAACCAGGATCTCATGTGATGAGAACAAAAACAGTTAAAGTTAAAAACCTTGTGAAGCAGAAGGAATAGACAGGGCAGTGTTTCATATGTGTATGTGTGTGTGTGTGTGTGTGTGTGTGTGTGTGTATGTATATATATATACATATATAGTGTGTGTGTGTATGTATGTATTTCTGTATGTGTTTTGTGTATATATATTTGTATTTATGTTATATATACACACGTACATATATTTGTGTGTATATATGCCTATATATACACATTTATATGTGTTTGTATATATTTACATATATAGAGACAAATATATTTATAGACACACATATATATATATATATATATATATATATATATATATATATATATATATGAAAACATTCTCAACTAGAATTCAGATTTATACTTATTCTGTTTGTAATAACCAAACAGATGTTCTTGACGGATCTTAACAGTCAATCTGACCTTCCCTGCGAATGTCATGACACAGTGATAGAAAGTGAAACTCATGCTGGATCAGTATGGAACTGAGGTAGTTGTTGGTTTCCTGCTGGTCTAGACCAGGAAACTGCATGTGCTTGAGCTCTTAAAGATGATAGGACCAAGTTGGCTGTGAGACTGGGACAAGGGAGAGAGAACTGACCATGGGGCTCCATCTCAGGTCGTGAAGGACCTAAAGTGCTACAGATGAGGCCNTGGAGGCAACTGGAATCTGATTGTTTTTAATTCAAANTTTAAAAAATTAAAACAATGTAAATGTATTCATTAACAATGATTCATGTTTGAATAATAACATATAAGGAAAGCAAATAAATCATTTTTTGCAAGTTTCCTGCATATTATTTATATATTCAGTAGTTTTTTTGTAAGTGCCACCAAATGTAGTATATTTTCCTCTTCAAACAAGGATTTTAGCTATTCAAATAATAGTGTGTGAAAACTGCTAGAGGTATATTTAAAATAATCATAATTTTGAACTTTCTTAGAATCCATGGAGATAATGATGTGTTTTCTATCAATCTCAAAATAGTTTTTTTTTTTTAATGTATAAATGTAGTGACATTACTCTGGAAGCTTATGGGAGGTAATTTGGAGAAGGTTAGAATTAAGGCGAGGGGACATTGAGAGAGACTGAGAAATGAGTTAAGTGAGCTGAGGGCCAGTACCAGGTGTCTCATTGGGGAAGAAGAAGTAGGAGGCAGTTTAAGAGCTTTTTAGGCCTTTCAGTAACATAGCTAGGGCCTGGTTTGTTTGTAAGGCATGGTAGAGGGGACTATGTTAGCCTCCTGCAGGAGTGACTTAGTGTGATGTTAGAGTTTTGCCTGCATTATCATAATACATGGTGTAATAATTAGTAACTAAATTGTGTAGGTAAAGAAATTTTAGTGAAGCACCTTATAGAAGACTACTCAGAGAACAGTGGCAAAGTGAGAGTTTGAATTTGAGGCAATCTAAATACAAAAATCAATTCTATCAATTTGTGATACAGGACATGTTAGGATGTTCGGAAGGAAAAAGCACTCAGAAGAGCAGAGACTCAGTGGAATACAGAATGTGGAGTCAGACCATTGAATCAGTAACAGGGTGATTGGAATTTTGAAATTTGGTTACATATTGCCTTCTTTGTTATATTCTAGCCTATGGATTTTACAAGGACGATCTCGACACATATATCTTGGTAATGCGTGAATCCAAGAAGAGCATCAAGAATGCAACGTGTGATGGAGCATCTTGGGAAGCAGACTGTGGAAAAGGGCCCTATTAACTTTTTCATTAGTCATTTTTAACCACATTGCACATTAACACTTCAGCGCACTTCACAAAATAGCAATTTAGGCTTTTTACTCAGCTACATTTAGTAGAAAAGTGGGAATGGCATTAACTACAATCTAGAAAACAAATAGTGCAAAAATGTCATGAATATTAATAGAAATTCAGACAAATGTAATGTATTTGAGTTTGTAACACAAAAATATACAACTCGGTCTATTATGAAATTGCTATTTTCAACCAAGATGGATTGCTTTTATTCACATTAAGAAATGTAAAACAGGAAACGTTTGCAGAAAAAAGATAGACCCAGAATATGAGAAATATGAAATATTTCTGATGAAGAGGTAAGGCTTTGATTAATGTATCTCTTTTGGGGCAACTTTACAGGATCATAGTCAAGGAACGAGAACCATTGGCCAACCCTAAAGAGTGAACAGATGTGCACATGCAGATAACACTGTAGGTTCCTCTAGATTTACAAGACTTTCCCACCTGTCATTATTTCTGAGTTTTCACTCCATTCTGAAATAAGTAAATAGGTTACATACTCACTATAGATTGCTTCAAAGTGTATCATGGCATAATTTATTGAATGATATTCCATGGGTTCAGATGAGTTGAAATGTGGCATTTCATTTTCTAAAACTGTGTGGAACCATTATCAATATAAATACTCAAATTTGAATCTAAGAACCCAAGTAAAGTTTAAATTTGAATAAATTTGAATCAACAATGAAAGTGAATGCAGATGTGCTTGCCATCAAATGACTTTTTCTGATTAGTGATGATTTAAATTCTATACAAAAGTAATTAGGAGACACAACCTCAGGACATATGTCCTGATCCTCTGGATTTACTGTCTTTCCACTCCTCTTCTGTGATGTTTCTTGAGTCTTGGAATGCAGTGTTGTAGATGTAACCATGTGGTTAGGCTGAACTCGCTGGGTTATAGTAATAATAACAACAGTAATAATGAAAATTACATGATATTGGGAGGTGGTTTGTTGTAATAACATGAGAGGAGTTTAAGGGAGGACATGGGAGTAGATATGATCATATTTCATTGTAAACATACATGAAATTCTCAAGAATAAGAAAAATCATCAGAGACAACATCCTCGTTTTCCTTTAATGAAATTAGACTAGTTATTATTCCTAGTGTTTATTTCACAGAACAAAACATTTTCGTCATTTGGTTATTTATTTTGTTCTATTTAACTTCCAAAATACCTAGATGACAAGTGAGATAGTCATTGAGTCAGTTAATTACCTTAATTTGCACAAATAATCTTTTAAATATAATATTTGTGTGAGTGACTATCCTTAAAGCTTCACTTAGTTTAACTGTTATTGTGAAAGTTGTTAAAGGAGAAGCAGGGACTCCTTTTGATGGCAATCTGGCCTGACTATGCTGCTGAGGAAAAGTGTGTATTGATGCCATTCCTAGAGTTTTCATAGCAAGCTTGTCCTTGTTGATGGAATAGCAACCACAGAGTTGCCTGGGACATTCTCAACAGACTCACAGTTGGTTATGTGTGTTCTTGTAAGAAAGGCTACAGTGCATTTATCAGGAGTAAAATCTCTTAAGATCAATTGGAGAACAGCTGGTTGGGTTTGATAAGTTGTTATTTCTCTTGGTTTGCTACGGGGGCATTGCTGCAGTCATGTAAATACCCACATTGAGAATTCAATAGTTGGTCCGAAACCTGGGGAAGCATATAATAGCTTTGGGGAGCATTTCTTTAGTTAATTTTTGAATGTCCATTATTTGTGACTTAATAACTGAAGGTTTTTGCCATTTTCTGCAAATATAGAAAATTCTTTTGTTCTTTTTAATATATAGATACAGCTGTGGTTCTGAACACTTATTAAAAGTATTAAATTTGACCTATTAACCTATTGATATTTTTGTGGAAGTCTGATATAGATAAGCCTTAGCTGATCAGGCTTTTAAAGCAATGGATCTCGGGTATATTGTTCATACTATGGTGTTTTGTATATAAAATATCAAGATGGAACATTTTTCATAATAAAAACAATAATACTGTTTATAGTATTATAACTAGCTAATTCAAGTTTTTAATAGCCCAATGCTTCATTAATAATCGTATCACATTGGAATAACATATCAAATATTTTAATTAAATATTTTGAGACAAATATGATCTCATAGATGTCTATCTGCCACTTCATCTGAAAATCCCGCATAAACCTAATTGTGAAACAAATACCGGAGGCACAATGAAATATCTGACTTCTTTACTTTTCTTTCACATCCTCCTTTTAGAGCAATAGTGTGTGACATCTTGTGGCAAACTCCTGACATAAGCAATGTCAAAGGTGGAGGAATTTATCATAGTTTCAGTCTGAGCTTAGGTGTTCCCAGTGCTATTAGCCTATGATGAGGCTCAGTGACACAGCAATGGGAATGGGTAGTGGATGATAATGGTCACCTCCTGAAAGATGAGATGCCAAAAAGAGAGACAAGAATCTGATCTTAAAAAAATAAAAAAGAAAAGAAAAAGAAAAGAAAAAAGAGTGAAAAGAAGGATCTGAAAGGCACATCTTTGTGGAACATGCCTCCTGGGACAGACAGACTATCCGGGTCCAGGTGATGACATTGATTTATCATAATCCAGTGGTGAGAACCGAGCCCTCAGAATCCCTTTAGCCCCTTTAGCCCATCACAAGATCTTTAAGGAATGAACCTGTTGGAAACATTTCAGAGTCAAACCTGTATCAAAAGACTTGTATTAAAATACTTCTACAGGAGACGTTGGTTTTAATCTCTGTTTTATCCTTTTAATATAAAATTGCATAAAACAACATGGCACTACCCTTCTAATTATTGGGAGATAAAACTATACTATTGCTCTTTCTTAGGGGTTGCAAATCCCTTCAGCACCTTCAGGCCTTTCTCTAACTCCTCCACTGGAGACTCCGTGCTCAGTCCAATGGTTGGCTGTGAGCATTGCCTCTGTATTTGTCAGACTTTGGTACAGCCTCTCAGGAGACAGCTATATCAGGCTCCTGTCAGCAAGTACTTTGTGGCATCTACAGTAGTGTCTGGATTTGGTAACTCTGTATGGGATGGACCCCCAGGTGGGGCAGTCACTGGATGGCCTTTCCTTCAGTCTTTGCTCCACACTTTGTTTCTGTATTTCCTTCCATAAGTATTTTGTTCCCTCTTCTAAAAAGGACTGAAACATCCACATATTTTTACACTTGTGATAAAAATTTCAAATATCTCCTTAATAATAGCAAGTATTTTAACTGATTGTGTACTCAGCTCTTAGAACTGAAACCACAGCATTAAAGATATGATCACCAGCAACTAATTTTGTAAACCATGAATTATTTCCCACTGCAGGTTCAGTGTCATATGTCAGTAATATCAGCTCCTTGGGAGGTTAGTGGGCAAGAGCACCAGATGGAAGCCTGTCTGGGCAAAATAACACAATCCTCATAACCCTTTGTTTCTTTTTATTTTTTAAAGAAAATCTGGTGAGACAAAGATGCAGCACAGTGGAAGAGGTCTTACCTAGCATTGACAGAGTCCTAAGTTTAATTTCCACTACTGGGAAAAATCATTTTCCTCACCTTATAGGTGAGGAAATTAAAATTCAGAAGAAACAAGTACTTCTTGTCCAGAGCAAAGCCATTTTTACTTGAAATTGCTTTCTCTGCACTAAGATAAACAATATAGGTAGAAAAATAACTAAGATGACTAAGTTACAGATGCTGCTGTCACTCCATCTTGGTTCCTTCTGCACCCAAACAATCATGAACCTCAGATAATAACCATGAAGCCCAACTGGGCCACTTGCAAGAAAAAACTGCTTCATATTTAAGAGTTCAGAAGTTTTGGGGAGAAGTCAGTGGTACCCTTGAAGATGATGGAAGCAAATATAATATGGAGATAGCTAAGGGATGGTCCTGAGCTTGAAGCTTGAGTTTGAAGAGTAAAACTATAAATGCTTGTTGAAGGAACTAAAAATGACAGTACAAGAAGCCACTTAGGAAAATTGACTTCAATTAAAATATTTAGAGAAAAATTTATCTATTGGTAATTCTGACTTTCACTGGATTTTACTAGCAAGAAATTTTGAGTGTGTGTGTGTGTGTGTGTGTGTGTGTGTGTGTGTGTGTTTTGAATTTGTGCAATCATGTTGGAAACTAACCAGGATTAAAAATACATGTTTGGTGTTAGAGTTTATTTTAACAGGAGCACAGATATGTCATTGTTTTAATAGTAAAGATTGTTGCTATGAAGTTTATTTAGGACACAGATATGTCAACTTCATGTTGTGAGACAGAACCTAAGATGTGATGGAAAAAACTTGAAAAGTTACATATTTTGTTATTCTAGGTTGTTTCACAATTTCAAATTTTATTGTTATGTGTTCACCTCAATTAATCAATAAAAAATCAGATATATTCTATTATTTGGCATTAAGTAAAATTTTAAGAATTTGATTACAGAATTTAAATTTCATATCAATATAATAGTTTCTCTAATTTATATGTATTTTATCAAACCCCTGAGCAATGGAAAAATGAAAGGAAAGGAATTCTTGAATAGAATTACATTCAGCATTGTAGTTATACATAATTTTTCCAGGGAAAAGATTAGTAAAGATTTTTTTTTTTTGGTTATTTAATGTTTCTTTTTTTCTTGGTAATATGTTTTAGATTGAGAAGAGGAGGTACAAAGCAATCACATTTATGTATTAAAGTTTGTATAAGTTCTACAATTATATTTTATGTATTTGTACTTGGGGGTTGCAACATCAATAGTTGAGCTAAAACAAAAAAGAAGGCTAGGTAGGCATATGGTGACATTAAGCTGGCCAAGTTTTCTTAATTGGCAATGTCTTATCAGATGTTCTGAGTTAGGAAGTCTATTTTGACTCTAGAATTTTTATCCTATAATTACCACTGTGCACATTGTTAGTTCAAATCAGCTATATTTGGGTATTTGCATGAAAATTTTTTTAGTTTCTGCTTGTTCTGCTCTTTTAACGTTTGTGATAGATTGAAGAAGCCCCAGAGTGAACTGCCATGGGAAGGTGGGGGAGCTGAAGAACTCACTGAAATGTGCTGGAGCTGCAGCAGTGTGGTGGAAACCACAGCATGTTCATTTACTCTGCATCTCTGAGGACTCACTGCTTCTGAAAGGATTCAATCTGATGGAAGCTGACGAGCTGTGAAAATGGTTCTAAAGAAACCCTAGGTGTAGTTTTCATGCCTTGCAATATTTGGAATGGGTCTGTTGGTTTTAAAACATTAGTTTTATTTTCTGTAGTTTTAAGATGTTTTCCAAAATTTTACTTTGTTCTGTTTTTCAATGTTTACTATTTTTCTTTAACGTTACCTATAGATTATGTATTTATGCACAACATGTTTTCTTTTTACTGTGCATGTATTCTGAATGTTAAAATCTTGCTACTTAATAAGTACGTGATCTCCTATGACTATTTCTATGTGGAGAGATAGAAATAGTCTTAAGAACACAGAATATTGTCACATACTATACACAACTGATCTCTAGAATTCTTTTTTTTTGTTTGTTTCATGGTATAAAAACTTTAGTATTGAGATTTCCATTTTCTAAAAATGTAAAAAAAATGACTGTATAAAATAAGTATCAGAATATTAATAATGTTACTTACTGGAATAACCAATTTTTTTCTTAAAACTTGAGCAGAACCACAAAAGATACCAAACAAAGAAATCTTGAGTAAAAGAATCAAGTTGGATACACCACAGACTGTACTAGCCAAAACAGCAAAACACTGGCATAAAAATATATCCATAGGCCAGTATACTGAACAAGTTGTCCAGAAATAAAGCCATGATTTTAATGCTGATTGATGTTTAATGAAAGTTCTAAGGAGAATGGAGAAATGATGGTTTCTACAATAAAAAACAAAACAAAACATTTGGGAAAATTGGACTTCAACTCTTAACTCTTGATATATAAAAGCTAACTCAAAGATAGGTCAACATCTTAAACATCAGACCCCAAACACACAGGGCTTTATTTTTTAAGCT
Organism: Mus pahari; assembly: GCF_900095145.1. Lineage (NCBI taxonomy): Eukaryota > Metazoa > Chordata > Mammalia > Rodentia > Muridae > Mus > Mus pahari. The sequence continues at coordinate 11,556,975 of NC_034594.1, read as the reverse complement.
GTCAGAGAGAGTACTTGTCATTTGGAACAATGTGGAGAAAACTGGAGGACATTGTGTTCAGTAACACTTCATAAAGCACTACATTACCTCACCCATCTTGAAGCTGATTTCACAGAAGCAGAGAAGATGGCAGTTCCCAGAAGCTTGACTAGTCTGTGAAAGGGAGAGTGTCTTAGCTAGGATTTCCATTGCTATGAGAGACACCCTGACCAAGGCAACTCTTGTAAAGGACAACATTTAACTGGGCTTGGCTTACAGGTTCAGAGGTTCAGTCCAGTATCATAAAGGTAGGATGTATGACAGCTTCTGGGCAGGTATGGTGCGGGAGGAACTGATAGTTCTACATCTTCATCTGACTGCAGCCAGGAGAAAACTGACTCTTCTGCACTGGGTGGAGCTTCAAAGCCCACCCCCACAGTGACACCCCCCTCACCTAACAGTACCAGTCCCTATGGGTCAAGCATATTCAAACCACCACAGAGAGTAATTTTGGTTCATGGATATAGAATTACAACTACATTATAAGAATTCTAGAGATCAGCCGGGCATGGTGGCACACGCCTTTAATCCCAGCACTCGGGAGGTAGAGGCAGGNGGATTTCTGAGTTTGAGGCCAGCCTGGTCTACAGAGTGAGTTCCAGGACAGCCAGGGCTATACAGAGAAACCCTGTCTCGAAAAAACAAACAAAACAAAACAAAACCCAAAAAACAAAAAGCAAAAACAATCAGACCCCTGACAGTTTCACTCTTGCTCTTTGCCAAAAGCCTGAGACATGACATATTCTTGATATTTTTAATAAATTTATAACAATTTTTGTTGAAAGTTTCAACTTAATTTTTATTCTCTAGAAATTCATTCCTTTGTGGTAATATTTTATTTGGTTCTAGTTATTGCTAGGTACCATTCAGCAGCCTTGAAACTTGTTAAGTCTGATCATATATACTTGAGTTTTTTATTTTATTTTATTTTATTGGTTTTGTGCTCTCTCTCTGTTTCTGTCTTCCTCCATCTGTCTCAGATAACACACACACACACACACACACACACACACACACACACACACACACACACACTGCATGTGATGCATATGAAAACCACAAAACTTTTGAAAGTAACATAGATTAAAATGACTCCAGTTTTCTGGAAAGTCGAAATGTGAGGCATAAAAATATAGAAGTTGGTTGAGATCAGGGAAATTGTGCTTGCCCATATTGAAGAGGTCTGGAAAGCAGGTCTAAATGCTTTTCATTACACAGTGAGGTAAAAGGTAAGTAAGTGCACTGAATGGCAAAATGGTAAGTGCTTTGCCCTTTACAAAGGAAATCCAGAAAATGTTGTCCTTTAAATATGCCTGTGATCCTGCCCTGGATTTGAGGATGCAGAGATGGCACTAAAAGTGGTGAAAGCAATAAATCATAAAGCCCCAACATTGCCTGTGTGTCACAACCCTTGCATGTTCAGAAAGCAATAACAAAATGTGCTGTGTGTCAATTTCCCTGCATGCAGTAAAAACTGAAGAAACATAGAAAATAACAACTAGGAATAAAAAAATGCCTTTTCTTCTGTTTCATTTTCCTTACTTTGAAATGTCTGCTGTCCCCCTGTCAATTAGAGAGCTGTATAGATTCAGATACAAGCTGCTATCTAAAGAAAGAAATATATTAGGTTTATATCTCTGCTGGAATCTAAAGTAAACACAATCATTTCTTTTTTTTTTTTTTAATGTTTTAGATTTTGCAATCTTACCATGTGTTACCTGGCTTTTCATGCATTCAAAACTAACCAGCCTGCCTGTACATGATTTTCTTTTAGTTTTTAAAATACCAGCATACATGAAAAAAAGAAAGTAAAAATCTGTTAGAAAAACCTCTGTCCTTTAAAAAGTTCACTGAGCACACAGTTTAATATAGTGCTGAATGAGAGGAGAAATTGCCTTATAATTATAAAAATGTGAATATGAGATTGCTGGTCTTATTTGTTACTACCTGCCCTGTAAAAATTTCCTCTCTTCTCTGCACTGCTCTCTTAAGTAGCTAACCTTTTCTGTCTCTTCTTCTGAGAGTTGGGCATAGTCTATTTTGTCAAATCTTTCTCTGATTCATCACTTTGTCTGCCACTTAATTAGACATCATTTTCTTCCCCTCTTTTTTATTATTATTAATCATTCTATTCATTTACATCTCAAATGATATCCCACTTCCCAGTTACCCCCTGCCTCAACCCCCCATTCCATGTTATCCCACTTCCTGGTTACCCCTCCACCATCCTCCCATCCCATATTTGCCCTGCCCCTCCCTTTTGCCTGTATGAGAGTGTTCATCCACCTACCCACACTTTCCAGCCCCTCTGCTTCATCATTCCTGTACTCTGGGGCATCAAACCTCTTCAGGACCAAGGGCCTCCCCTCCTGTGGCTATTGAGGCGAGGCCACCTTCTGCTACATATGTATCTGGAGCCATGGATCCCTCTAGGTACACTCCTTGGTTGGTGGTCTAGTCTTTGGGAGAACTGGGTGTCAGGCCAGCCTATGCTGTTCTTCCAAAGGGGTTGCAACCCCCCTCCACTTCTCCAGTCCTTCTGCCACCTCCCCTATCAGGTTTGCTGAGTTTAGTCTGATGGTTGGCTCCAATCATCCACCTCTACATTGATCAGTTGCTAGTCAGACCTCCACAGGAGTCACCACACTTGGTTCCTCTCTGCAAGCCCTCTTAACCATGGCAACAGTGTTGGGTTTGGTGTCTGCAGGCATAATGTGTCCCCAGGTGTGGGTGTTCCCCAGTTAGCCCTTCCTTCAGTCTCTGTTCCATTTTTTGTCCCTGTTCTTCCTTTGAACAGGAATAGTTCCGGGTTAAAAACTGTGAGATGGATTGGTGGCCCCTTCCCTGGACTAGGGGCTGAGCCTATCTACTGGAGGTGGTCTCCATAGGTTCTATTTCCCACTTCTCTGTGCATTACAGCTGAAGTCAGTCCCATTGGGTTCTGGTAGCCTCATGTTTCTCTGGAGTGTGGGACCATCCCCAGTAGCTATCCCCAGTTCCTCATGTCCCCTGCTACCTATTTTTATTCAATTAGCTGACCCTCTGTAACTCCTCTCTCAAGTCTCCTCCAGATTCTGGTACTGCTACTCTGATTTCCTCCTCCTCCTTTCTCGCTCCCTTGTCCCCTTCCCTTTCTATCTCCTACAATTTTCCTGTTCCCTCATTGCAGGACAGAAGCATCCATCCCTGGCTTTCCTTCCTTCTACACTCAGGTGTGGTCTGTAGTTTGTATCATAGGTATTGTGAGCTTTTGGGTTAGTATCTACTTATTAATGAGTACATACCATGTGTGTTCCTTTGTGTCTGGGTTACCTCACTCAGGATATTTTCTAGTTCCATCCATTTGCCTACGAATTTCATGAAGTCATTCTTTTTAATCACTGGGTAGTACTCCATTGTGTACATATGTACTACCTTTTCTGTATCCATTCTTCTGTTGAGGGACATTTGGGTTGTTTCCAGCTTCTGACTATTATAAATATGGCTCATATGAACATAGTGGAGCATGTGGCCTTCTTATATGTTGGAGCATCTTTTGGGTATATGCCCAGGAGCAGTATAGCTGGGTCTTCAGGTAGAACTATTTCCAATTTTTTCAGGAACCACAAGACTGATTTCCAAAGTGGTTTTGCTAGCTTGCAGGCCCACCAGCAATGCAGGAGTGTTCCTCTTTTTCCAATCCTTGCAAACATCTATTGTCATCTGCATTTTTTTTTTTATCTTAGCCATTGACTGTGGTGAGGTGGAATCTCAAAGTTGTTTTGATTTGCATTTCCCTGATGACTAAGGACGTTGAACATTTCTTTAAGTGTTTCTCACTCATTTGAAATTCCTTGGTTGAGAATTCTCTGTTTAGCTCTGTACTCTACTTTTAAACATGGTTATTTGGTTCTCTGGAGTCTAACTTCTTGAGTTCTTTATATATTTTGGATATTAGCTCTCTATTGGATGTAGGGTTAATAAATATTTTTTGCCATATATGGTCGATTTTTGAGAAGATAACAGGTGGTTCTGAGAAGAAGGCATATTCTTTTCTTTTAGGGTGGAATGTTCCATCTTTTAAATCCATTTGTTTCTTAACTTTTTTAGTTTCACTATGTCTCTGTTTAGTTTCTGTTTCCATGNTCTGTCCACTGGTGAGAGTGGGGTGTTGAAATCTCCCACTATTATTGTGTGAGGTTCAATGTGTATTTTGAGCTTTAGTAGCATTTCTTTTACAAATGTGGGTCCCCTTGCATTTGGGGCATAGATATTCAGAATTGAGTTCATCCTGGTGGATTTCTCCTTTGATAAGTATGTAGTGACCTTCCCTTTCTTTTTTAAATAACTTTTGGTTGAAAGTCTATTTTGCTAGATGGCTACTCCAGCTTGTTTCTTGGGACCATTTGATTGGAAAAAATTTTCCCATTATTTTACTTTGAGAGAATGTCTGTCTTTGACTATGAGGTGTGTTTACTGTATCAGCAAAATGCTGGATTCTGTTTACATATCCAGTCTGCTAGCCTAAGTGTTTTTATTGGGGAATTGAGTCCATTCATGTTGAGAGATATCAGGAACCAATGATCATTGTTCCCTGTTATTTTTGTTGTTAGAGGTGGAATTATGTTGGTGTGTTTCCTCTTCCTTTGGGTTTGTTGTGAAAGATTAATTTCCTGTTTTTTTCTTGGTTGTAGTTTGCCTACTTGTGTTGTACTTTTCCTTCTGTTATCCTCTGTAGCCCTGGATTTGTAGAAAGATAATGTTTAAATTTGGTTTTGTCTTGGAATATTTTGGTTTCTCCATCTATGGTAATTTCAAGTTTTGCTGGATATAGTAGCCTGGGCTGGCATTTTTGTTCTCTTAGGGTGTATATGACATCTGCCAGTGATCATCTAACTTTAATAGTCTCTGGTGAGAAGTCTGGTGTAATTCTGATAGGTCATCCTCTATGTTATCTGACCTTCTTCCCTTACTGCTTTCAATACTCTTTCTTTGTTCTGTGCATTTGATGTTCTAATTATTATGTGACAAGAGGAATTTCTTTTCTGGTCCCATCTGTTTGGTGTTCTGTAGGCTTCTTGTATGTTTTATGTGCATTTCTTTCTTTAGGTTAGGAAAGTTTATTTCTATAATTTTGTTGAAGATGTTTGCTGGCCATTTGAGTTGAGAATCTTCACTCTTCTCTACCTATTACTCTGTTTGGTTCTTTTCATTGTGTCCTGGATTTCCTGAATGTTTTGAGATAAGAAGTTTTTGCTTTTTGTATTTTTTTGTTGTGTATATGTCTGGTATCTTCTGCTGCTGAGATTCTTTCTTCTATCTCTTCTATTCTGTTCATGATGCTCGCATCTATGACTCCTGTTCTCTTTCCTAGGTTTTCCATCTCCAGGGTTGTCTCCCTTTGAGTTTACTTTAACAATTCTACTTCCAGTTTTAGATCCTGGATGGTTTTGTTCAATTCCTTAACCTGTTTGATTGTGTTATCCTGTATTTCTCTAAGGGATTTATGTGTTTCCTCTTTAAGGGTTTCTACTTGTTTACTTGTGTTCTTCTGTATTTCTTCTAGGAAGTTATTTATGTCCTTCTTAACATCCTCTATCATCTTCATGAAATGAGAGTTTAGATATGAATCTTGTTTTAAGGGCGTGTTTGGCTATCCAGGGCTTGGTGTGGTGGGAGAACTGGGTTCTGATGTTGCCAAGTCAAATTGATTTCTGTTGCTTATGTTCTTATCCTTGCCTCTCACCATCTGGTTATCTCTGCCATTATCTGGCCTCATTGTCTCTTACTAGAGCCCGTCCCTCCTGTGATCACATGATCCTGGGGAATTGGGCTGCAACTGGGGTTTGGGCTGTGTGGGATCATTCCAATGCCAGGTTTCTCCTCCCGCCTGGAATAGGTGGGAACTGGAAGGTCCTGGGTCTCTGCCTGGGCGGACAATCTGCTTCCCTGGTATGCTGAGTTGAGTGAGGTTTAAGGTACCACCTGTGAAGCTGGATGTGTCTGAATACCTACGGAGTCAAGCTGCAACTGAGGTGTAGACTGTGTGGGATCAGGTCTCTGCTCTTGGCCTAGACACCCCTTTCAAACATGGGTGCTTCCTTCTGCAAACTAACTTTACCTTCATTTTTTGTGATTAAAGATAAGTACCAAGGTTGTGTCTGCATTCTTGTCAGAGGAATTAAAGGTGTTTGCTAAGGTAGAGCCACACCACCTCTAGAAAGAGGTTTTTACAGTAAAAAGCAATTTTTGGGATCGAAATGTAATCAGATATTCTGCAACATTTATGTTCTGTTTTGTCATTAATACAAAGAGGATATAGTAACATTGGTCTCAGAATTATAGTAATTACACAAGCAAATACAATAAATGACCTGTCTGGTTAATACATAGAAATAGAAACAATTTAGTCATTAATTTATAGCTCATACAGTTATGTGTATGAATGCTGAAAAAATAAGTTAAGTGATAAAATATCATCTATACCTAACAACTTATTAATTCAAGATGTTGAAAACATCAACTGCTAATAGAAAAGTTTAGGCCTGCTGAGTGACATCTAATTGGCATGGACTTCATGTGCAAACCAAACAGTACTATAATAGGGCTCAGGGCTTATGAATAGATTAGCACTATTTTGAATGATCACAGAAGTATGGATAACCATTGGGCTCTCTCTTCAATAGCATGTGGACATCTAGATTGCATGCCCCTCACAGGATGTGGAGATTCATCTTCATGCTTTCTTCTTCTTCCACTTCCCCAGCATCCACATCAGTAACACACTGAAGCAGATGCTAAGAACAAAGGTAGGGTTTTCTTAGGAATCTAAAGGTTCTGCCACCTATATGGCCTTTCCTCTCTTGGGTCTCATTTCTCCTTGACATTTTCTGCAGAACCATTTCCCCATCAGAGGGAGAGTGGAAGAGTGGGGTCTGGTAAGTACCTTTTGGCTTCATTGCAGTTCAATGTTGTATTAGGATGGCTTTGTTATAGATTCAGAGAGTTAGTTGTAAGTCAAACTAGCACACTCTATTCTGCCTGCTTATTTGCTGGGAAATTGGAGATGGATAACTAATGGAGACATAGAAACAGCGATTCTGACATGCTCCCAGAACTCTTCCTATGAAAATATACAAATAACCAACAGACAGTAAACCTCTTGTCCATTGTTGTTATAAAAAAATTTACAAATACCTTCTCCAGTCTCTGGACCTAGGTATGTTATCATCAGTTATGGGGATTAGGTATATGTAGTTTTAGTTAGCTTGACTCCTAAAGCCCTGTGAATATAAATATTTTTTATCACTCCCTTTTTTCAAATCAGTAATTATCCTGGTTAGGATTATGATTTCTGTAATGTAACATCATGACTAAAAGAAACTTGGAGGACAGGACTTATTTGGCTTACAAACTTTCATTAATGTTCATCATCAAAGGAAGTCAAAATAAGAACTCAAACAGAGCAGGGTCTTGGAGGCAGGAATTGACACAGGGGCCATGAAGGGAGTGCTGCTTACTGGCTTGCTCTTCATGGGTTGCTTAGCCAGCTTTCTTGGAGATCCCAAGACCACCAACCCAGGGATGGCACCACCCACAATGAGATAGGCCCTCTCCCATCAATCACTGTGTTTGGCCCTCTTACATCAACCACTATTAAGAAACTGATCTTCAGGCTTGCCAACAGCTTGAGCATAAGGAAGCAATTTCTCAATTGAGGTTCCCTCATCTCAGATAACTATAGCTTGTATCAAGTTGACATAAAACTAGCTAGCACAATATTTAACTGTTTTCAAAGACTTTTCAGTCGGAACAAACAAACAACACTTGCTCTGGCTGTACTGATGATTCAGGGTTGAAGAGTATGAACTGCTCTTGAAGAGATCTCAAGGTTCAGTTCAAAGCACCCACGACAAATGGTTCACAACTTCATTTAACCCCTGATCCAGGGAACTGATATCCTCTTCTGGCCTCTGAAGGCACCCACACTTACGTGTACATAACCACACATATACAGTATGATTAAAACATCTTTTTTGAAAAATCACCTTTTAAACAATAGTTGTTTGAAAACACATCCTTTCTACCTTCCTTCTTAGTTTGCAATGAGGAGGATTCAACATTGTTTATGCTAATCAAGAGTTCTACTATGACATTATATCCATATGTATATTCTTTTAAGGCTGTCATTCAAGTTTTTATATTTAATCATAAATATACTTCAAAATAGTCCCATTTATTGAAAACACAGTCATTAAATAATGGTGATTTAGCTTCATTTGGTTTGTTTTTAGATATTTTATAGTTGAATCCTTACTGGCTTTCTTCCCATACATGTCACCACCAAATAATACAAAGCAGTTTTTTTTTTTTTCTGGTTCGAAATATAATGAAAACTAATATCAAAGTGGCTAAGGGGAGTTGAATTCTTCAAGTGGAACCTAAGTTCACATATAAAGTACAGGATGCATGTGGGTAAGTGGTTGTAGCTGGGCAGTTCAACTCAGCATCAATTCCAATTGGATAATTCCACGAAGCCCCATTTGTTACTTAATGTAGCTATGAACACAGGTTTGGCCTTTTTTCATTGAGATTCATCATACATCTAGTAGAGTACTTAACATTCTCCTCCTGCTAGTGAGCTAGAGCTTATTTTCCCTCTTTTACTGTTGCTAATAGAATATGACTTTTTACTTCCAAAAATAAAATAGAACTCCACAGTGAAGACATGCGATTTACTGTGCCAAGCTGTTTAGTTGATTTAGCTTCCAGATGAGGAAGAAAATAAAAGATAGAAGTGAACAGTTAGGACCAGATAGGTGAGATTATAAACCAAATGATAGAAACAACTCTTGAAAATGTGAAATAAAGTAAGGAATAAATTTAGATTTTTTTTTTTGTCTGTAGGGATCGTCTTTGTGTAGAACAGTGACATATTTAGCAGAAGAATCCCTTTGCGTTCTAATCTACACACTTCAAAAGAATACCCCACACAGTCAGCTCTCTGTAAGATCACCCAGGGCATTTCTCCTATCCAGCAGGTCCTAGAGGCAGAATGAGTCATCTCTATGCCTAGGTGAGCATCTTTGGCCAGAGGTAAAATAATCTGTTTTTCAAATGCACTAAAATAAGTTTCTAAAAGCAAACATACTACCTAATAATGAAATTCTGCCTAATTTTTGGCCTTTTGAGACAGGGTTTCTCTGTATAGTCCTAGACCTCACCCTGTAGACTAGGCTGGCCTCGAACTCAGAAATCTGCCTGGCTTTGCCTCCGAAGGGCTGAGATTAAAGGGGTGGGCCACACTGTCTGGCTAGACCTTTTAAAGGTTGAATGTGAATATTTTGGAGTAATTGAGACATTTTAAACTATTTATATTTTGCTGATCAAGATTGGGCTTCATTAAAAACAGCTGAATTTCATATGAATAAGGTATACATACATGCATATATGTACATTCATTTGCAGGTTTGTAATGCATTTTAGAAATGGTACAGTTCCTTGAAATTGGCAGTCTAATTTTACCTTTGACTGTTCAGTAGCAAACAGTGACAACTGAAGGACTACATTCCAGTTCTTTCATATCAAAATAGCAAACGAGTGATGGATGATGAATTCTTCAAGTGGAATATTAAATTCATATATACAGTAAAGAATGCATGTAGGTAAGCAGTTGTATCTGGGTACAGGACTGACACAGAAAAGAGCATTGAAAGCATGATGTGGCAGCATTTGAGAATATTCTGAAATGTATCTATCCATTCCCTATCCATCAGTGCTAATCTATTAATCAACAAATCATCTATAATCTATCTATCTATCTATCTATCTATCTATCTATCTATCTATCTATCTATCTATCTTATCTATCATCTAACAATCAATAATCTCTTTATGTATCATCTAACTCTATGAATCATCTATGTATCTACTATCTATGTATGTACACATGTATGTATCTATCATAATATACATATGTATCTATGTATGTATGTATGTATGTATGTATGTATGTATCTATCTATCTATCTATCTATCTATCTATCTATCTATCTACCTATCTATCATCTATCTACCTATCTTCTTTTTTATTAGATATTTTCTTTATTTACATTTCAAATGTTATCCCCTTGTTTCCACTCAAAATATTCCCCATTCCCTCCCCCTGCTCCCTAACCCACCCACTCCCATTCCTGGTCCTGGCATTTGCCTACACTGGGGCATAGAGCCTTCATAGGACCAAGGGCCTCTCTTCCCATTGATGAACCACTAGGTCATCCTCTGCTACAAATATAGCTAGAGCCACAAGTTCCACCATGTGTTTTCTTTGATGGGTCATATAGTTCCAAGGAGCTCTGAGGGTACTGGTTAGTTCATATTAATGTTCCTTCTATGGGGCTTCAGTCCCCTTCAGCTCCCTGAGTATTTCTCTAGCTCCTTCACTGGGGACCTTGTTCTCCTTCCAATGGATGACTGCGAACATCCACTTCTATATTTGCCAGGCACTGGCAGAACCTCACAGGAGATAGTTATATCAGGCTCCTGTCAGCAGGCACTTGTTGGCATCGCCCTAGTGTCTAGGTTTGGTTTTTGTTTATGGGGTGGATCCCCAAGTGTGGCAGTCTTTGGATGGTCATTCCTTCAGACTTTGCTCTGAACTTTGTTTCTGTAAATCCATCTATGGGTATTTTGTTTCCCATTATAAGAAGAAATGAAGTATTCACAGTTTGGTCTTTCTTCTTCTTGAGGTTCATGTGTTTTGCAAATTGTATCTAGGGTATGATAAGTTTCTGGACTAACATACCCTTATGAGTGAGTGCATATCATGTGTGTTCTTTTGTGATTGGGTTACCTAACTCAGGATGATATCCTCCAGATCCATCCATTTGCCTAAGAATTTCATAAATTCATTGTTTTTAATTGCTGAGTAATATTCCATTGTGTAAATGTACCACAGTTTCTGTATCTATTCTTCTGTTGAGGGACATGTGGGTTCTTTCCAGCTTCTGGCTATTATAAATAAGGCTGCTATGAACATAGTAGAGCATGTGTCCTTATTACAAGTTGGAACACCTTCTGGGTATATGCCCAGGAGAGGTATTGTTGGATCTTCCTATAGTACTATGTCCAATTTTTTGAGGAACCTCTAAACTGATTTCCAGAGTATTTGTACCAGCTAGCAATCCCAGCAGCAATGGAGGAGTGTACTTCTTTCTCCACATCCTCCCCAGCATCTGCTGTCACCTGAATTTTTGATCTTAGCCATTCTGACTAGTGTGAAGTGGAATCTCAGGGTTGTTTTGATCTGCATTTCCCAAATGATTAAGGATGTTGAACACTTTTTAGGTGCTTCTCAGTCATTTGGTATTCCTCAGTAGAGAATTCTTTGGTTAGCTCCATACCCCATTTTTAAATAGAGTTATTTGATTTTCTGGAGTCCAGCTTCTTCTTGAGTTCTTTATATATTGGTTGTTAGTCCCCTATCAGATTTAGGATTGGTTAAGATCCTTTCCCAATCATTGGTGGGGTTTTTGTCTTATTGACAGTGTCTTTTGTCTTACAGAAGCTTTGAAATTTTATGAGGTCCCATTTGTTGATGCTCAATCTTACAGGAAAAGCCATGTTCAGGAATTATTCCCCTGTGCCCATATCTTTGAGACTTTTCCCCACTTTCCCCTCTACAAGTTTCAGAGTCTCTGGTTTTATGTGGAGTTCCTTGATTCACTTAGACTTGAATTTTGTACAAGGATATAAGAATGGATCAATTCGCATTCTTCTACATGATAACTGCCAGTTGTGCCAGCATCATTTGTTGAAAATGCTTCTTTTTTCTACTGGATGGTTTTAACACCTTTGTGAAATATCAAGTGACCATAGGTGTGTGGGTTCATTTCTGGGTCTTCGGTTCTATTCCGTTCCTCTACCTGTCTGCCACTGTACCAGTACCATGCAGTTTTGTTTTGTTTTGTTTTGTTTTGTTTTGTTTTGTTTTTATCACAATTGCTCTGTAGTACAGCTTGTTCAGGCATGGTGATTCCACCAGAGGTTCCTTTATTGTTGAGAATAGTTTTTGCTATCCTATGTTTTTTGTTATTCCAGATGAATTTGCAAATTCTCCTTTCTTACTCGGTGAAGAATTGACTTGGAACTTTGATGGGGATTGCATTGAATCTATAGATTGCTTTAGGCAAGATGGCCATTTTTACTATATAAATCCTGCCAATCCATGAGCATGGGAGATCTTCCCATTTTCTGAGATCTTCTCTGATTTCTTTCTTCAGAGACTTGAAGTTCTTATCATATAGATCTTTCACTTCCTTAGAGACACACCCAGGTATTTTATATTATTTGTGACTATTGTGAATGGTGGTATTTCCCTAATTTCTTTCTTAGCCTGTTTAACCTTTGAGTAGAGAAAGGCTACTGATTTGTTTGAGTTAATTTTATATCCAGCTACAGCACTGAGGCTGTTTATCAGGTTTAGCAGTTCTCCAATGGAATTTTAAGGGTCATTTATATATACTATCTTATCATATGCAGATAGTGATATTTTGACTTCTTCCTTTTCAATTTGTATCCCCTTGATCTCCTTTTTATGTCTAATTGCTCTGGCTAGGTCTTCAAGTACTATATATGAATAGGTAGGGAAAGAGTGGGCAGCCTTGTCTANTCCCTGATTTTATGGGATTGCTTCAAGTTTCTCTCCATTTAGTTTGATGTTGGCTACTGGTTTGCTGTGTGTTGCTTTTATTATGTTTAGGTACGGGCCTCGAATTCCTGATCTTTCCAAGACTTTTATCATGAAGGGGTGTTGGATTTTGTCAAATGCTTTCCCAGAATCTAAGGAGATGATCATGTGTTTTTTTGTCTTTGAGTTTGTTTATATAGTGGATTATGTTGATGGATTTTAGTATATTAAACCATCCTTGCATCCCTGGGATGAAGCCTACTTGATCATGATGGATGATCATTTTGATGTGTTCTTGGATTCAGTTTTCAAGAATTTTGTTGAATATTTTTGCATCAATATTCATAAAGGAAATTCTTTTTTGTGTCTTTGTGTGGTTTAGGTATCATTGTAATTGTGGCTTCATAGAATGAATTGGGTAGAGTACCTCCTGCTTCTATTTTGTGAAATAGTTGGAATTAGGTCTTCTTTGAAGGTCTGATAGAGTAATGTACTAAATCCATCTGGTCCTGTGCTTTTTTTTTTGGTTGGGAGACTATTAATGAGTGCTTCTATTTCCTTAGGGGATATGGGAATGTTTAGACCATTAATCTGATCCAGATTTAACTTTGGTACCTGGTATCTGTCTAGAAATTTGTCCATTTCATCCAGGTTTTCCAGTTTTGTTGAGTATAGCCTTTTGTAGTAGGATATGATGATGCTTTGGATTTCCTCAGGTTCTGTTGTTATGTCTCCCTTTTCATTTCTGATTTTGATAATTAGGATACTGTCCTTGTGCCCTTTAGTTAGTCTGGCTAGGGTTTTATCTATCTTGATTTTCTCAAAAGACCAGCTCCTGGTTTGGTTGATTCTTTGTATAGTTCTTTTTGTTTCTACTTGGTTGATTTCAGCCCTTAAGTTGATTAATTCCTGCTGTCTACTCCTCTTGGGCGATTTTGCTTCCTTTTGTTCTAGAGCTTTTAGGTGTGCTGTTAATAATCTACTAGTGTGTGCTCTCTCTAGTTTCTTTTTGGAGGCACTCAGAGCTATGAGTTTTCCTCTTAGGAATGCTTTCATTGTGTCCTATAAGTTTGGGTATGTTGGCTTCATTTTCATTAAACTCTAAGAAGTCTTTAATTTCTTTATTTCTTCGTTGACCAAGTTATATTGAGTAGCCTGTTGTTCCCCTTATATGTCAACGTTGGCTTTCTACTTTTTATGTTGTTACTGAAGATCAGTTTTAGTCCATGGTGATCTGATAGGATGCATAATATAATTTCAATATATTTGTATACATTGAGGCCTGTTTTGTGACCAATTATATGGTCAGTTTTGGAGAAGGTACCCTGAGGTGCTGAGAAGAAGATATATCCTTTTGTTTCAGGGTAAAATGTTCTGTAGATATCTGTTAAATCCATTTGTTTCATAACTTCTTTTAATTTCACCGTGTATTTGTTTAATATCTGTTTTCAGGATCTGTCCATTGATGAGAGTGGGGTGTTAAAGTCCATTACTATGTGTGGCGCAATGTGTGCTCTGAGCTTTAGTAAAGTTTCTTTAATGAATCTGACTGCCCTTGCATTTGGATCATAGATATTCAGCATTGAGAGTTCATCTTGGAAGATTTTATCTTCGATGAGTGTGAAATGCCACTCCTTGTCTTTTTTGATAACTTTGGGTTGGAAGTCAATTTTATTTGGTATTAGAATGGCTACTCCAGCTTGTATCTTGGGATCTTTTGCTTGGAAAATTGTTTTCCTTCCTTTTACTTTGTCTTTGTCCATGATGTAGGTTTCCTGTATGCAGCAACATGTTGGATCCTGTTTATGTAGCCAGTCTGTTGGTCTATGTCTTTTTATTGGGGAATTGGGTCCATTTATGTTAAGAGATATTAAGGAAAAATAATTGTTACTTCCTGTTATTTTTGTTGTTATAGTTGGGATTCTGTTCTTGCAGCTATATTCTTTTANGTTTGTTGAAGGATTACTTTCTTGCCTTTTCTAGGGTGTAATTTCCTTCCTTGTGTTCGAGTTTTCCCTTTATTATCCTTTGAAGGGCTGGATTTATGGAAAGATGTTGTGTGAATTTGCTTTTGTCATGGAATACTTTTTCTCCATCTATGGTAATTGGGAGTTTTGCTGGGTATAGTATCCTGGGCTGGCATTTGTATTCTCTTAAGGTTTGTATAACTTTTGTCCAGGATCTTCTAGCTTTCATAGTCTCTTGTGAGAAATCTGGTGTAATTCTGATAGGTCTGTCTTTATATGTTACTTGATCTTTTTCCCTTATTGCTTTTAATATTCTATCCTTATTTAGTGCATTTGTTGTTCTGATTATTATGTGTTGGGATTGCTTTTCTGGTCCAGTCTATTTGGATTTCTGTAGGCTTCTTGTATGTTCATGGGCATTTCTTTCTTTAGGTTATGAAATTTTTCTTTTATAATTCTGTTGAAGATATTTACTGGCCCTTTAAGTTGAAAACCTTCATTCTCATCCATACCTACTCTCCTTATGTTTGGTCTTCTCATTGTGTCCTGGATTTCCTGGATGTTTTGAGTTGGGATCTTTTTGCATTTTGCATTTTCTTTGATTGTTGTGTCTACGTTTTCTATGGAATCTTCTGCACTTGATTCTCTCTCTTCCATCTCTTGTATTCTGTTGCTGATGCTCGCATTTGTGGTTCCTGATTTCTTTCCTAGGATTTTTATCTCCAGAGTTGTCTCCACTTGTGATTTCTTTATTGTTTCTACTTCCATTTTTAGATCCTGGATGGTTTTGTTCAATTCTTTCACCTGTTTGTTAGTGTTTTCCTGTAACTCTTTAAGGGATTTTTGTGTTTCCTCTTCAAGGGCTTTTAGATGTTTATCTGTGGTTTCCTGTATTTCCTTCTTAAAGTCCCCCATCATCATCATGAGAAGTAACTTTAGATCCATGGCTTGCTCTTAAGGTGTGATGGTATATCCAGGACTTGCTATTGTGGGAGAGTTTGGTTCTGATGATGCCAACTAACCTGAGTTTCTGTTGCTTCTGTTCTTTTGCTTGCCTCCTGCCATCTGATTATCTCAAGTGCTTGCTGCCCTCAATACTTCTGATTGGAGCCTGTCTTTCCTATAATCCAGATTGATTCAGGACTCCTCAGAGTCCAGCTTTCTCTGTGATCCTGTGATTCTGGGCTCCTGTGAACCTTAGGTTCTGAGTGTGTCAGAGTTCTTGGCAGTCAAGCTTCCTCTGAGACCCTGAGATCCTGGTGTGACCAAGCTCCTGTTATCCTAGGATCCTGGAATCCTAAGAACCTGGGCATGTTATAGCACCTTGAAGTGGTGTCTCTTCTTAAGACTGTGGGACTGTCTGGTGTGTTCAAAACCAAGGTGTACCACACTGATCAGAAGGAACTGGATATGTTGGTCAGGCAGGGCTCCTGTATCCTTGCTCCTGCTGTTACAGGCATATCATAATTGGTTTGGAACAGATGTTGTGCTCCACTTACCAGTGATCCTAAGATCACGTGGAGAGTCCTCTAGGAACTGTGGGGCCATCCATCGAGTTCATGCCCAAGGCGACCAGTTCTAGCGGTGACCGGAAGGGACTTGCCCTCTCTATCTTCTATTCTCACCTCCCTGTACATCTGTCACCTATCATCTCCAGCAATCAGTACATCTAAGTCTATCAGCAGATATAGAAAGGACACTGCTATGGACATCTTGTGATGAGGTGAAAGGACACATTCTACTTTGTGCCATACCTTGTCTACATCTGCGTTTCATTTTGAAGAATGCATTTGAGTTGAAAGGGCCTACCTATTTTTCTGTCTTCATGAAAATAGATTTAAATGCAGCAGAGTTTATTGTCTTTCTTTTTATATTAGAAAAAAACACTCCATTTTTATAGAAATAGTATATTCAAATTCTGTTTCAGCTTCTTTAAGAAGAGGAGTACTGAATTGTGAATACTTCATATAAATTTTCAGAATTTATGGCAGAACAAAATTTTATTGTATATACAACGTACCACATTTTCATTATCCATTCCTTACTAATAAGGATTTAGACTGAATGAGTTTCCTTGCTATTTTTGAAAAAAGTAACAGCAAAACAGAGCATGGAAGTATCTCTTTGGTAGCATCTCTTGAGTATATGCCCAAGAATGTGGAACTGAGCCATATGGTAGTTCTATGTATTTACTGAGAAATATCCATAATGGCTTGCATAGTAGCTGGAGAAACATTATGCTCTCAAAAGTGGTGGACAATATTTCCTCGCTCTACATTCTCATCAACGTTGTGGTCATTTGTTTTTGATGATTGCCATTCTGACAGGAATAATATAGAATATCGAGGTAGCCATAATTTGCATACATTTCTCTAACAGCTAAATTGTTGAGCACTAAAGTATTTAATAGCCTTTACATACTTCATTACCCTATTTATTGATCAGCAATAGGGTTTATTGGTATTTAACTTTTGCAGTCCTTTTTATGTTCTCAGTATTAATTCACTGTCTCACAAAGATTATTTCCTATTTATGGTTGTCCATTCTCTCTGATAATAGTTCCTTTCACTGTTCAAAGGATTTTGTTTTAGTTTTAAACAATATTTATTATATTTTTGAGAATATAATATGATTACATCTTTCCCCTTTGTCTTTTCTTTCATTTGAATCCTTTAATATATCCCTCCTTGCTCTCTATAAAGTTTATGGCCTCTATTTTCATCACATTTTGTTACAATCATCAATGTATATATGTATGCATTCCTAATTATCATGTTACTTGGATGTATGTTTTCATGTCTTGGCCATATATACAATTGGTATGTTCTTCCCTAGTAGCGATAATTTCTCCTGTTGTCACCATTTCTTATTTTTCTATAGTTCTTTGTGTATACTTCTTTCTACTCACCTACTTTGGAATGTCTATCATATGACAGATTGCTTTTGGGAATATAACTGTGTTTATAATATTACTTCTTCTAGTCCAGGAACATGCATTATTTGCTATTGTGATGGTTTGTATAAGCTTGGCCCAGGGAGTGGCATTGTTGGGAGGTGTGGCCTTGTTTGTGCCCTTGTGGGTGTGGGCTTCAATACCTTTATACAAGCTGCCTGGGAGCCAGTATTCTGCTAGCAGCCTTCAGATGAAGATGTAGAACTCTCAGCTCTGCCTTCAATATGCCTGCCATGCTCCTGATGCACTGAATCTCTGAACCTGTAAGCCAGCCTCAATGAAATGTCCTTTATAAGACTTGCATTGGTCATGGTACCTGTTCACAGTAGTAAAACCATAAGACAGCTATCTTTTAAAATTTCTTCTCTTAGTTTCTTTAAATTGTCATGGTAAAGATCTTTTACTTTCTTCCTTGGTTAGGTTTATTCTTAAGTACTTTGTTCAATTGTTTATTTATTTCTTTATCTATTTATTGATTTATTTGTGAATGGGATATGGTTAGGGTTATTCTTCCTTCCTTTACTTTCCCCCTCCTCCTCCCCCTCTTCCCACTCCTTCCCCTTCTCCCCCTCTCTCCTCCTCCTTCTCCTCCTCCTCCTCCTCCTCTTCTTCTTTTCTTCTTCTTCTTCTTCTTCTTCTTCTTCTTCTTCTTCTTCTTCTTCTTCTTCTTCTTCTTCTTCTTCTTCTTCTTCTTCTTCTTCTTCTTCNTCTTCTTCTTCTTCTTCTTCTTCTTCTTCTTCTTCTTCTTCTTCTTCTTCTTCTTCTTCTTCTTCTTCTTCTTCTTCTTCTTCTGTTGTGAATGGATATCTTTCCTAATTTATTCCTCAGGAAGTTTAGTTTTGTTAAAAATATAAAAGCTACTGAATTGTGCTTGGTAATTTTATATGTTGCAAATGTACTAAAGGTATTTATTAGACGTAAGAGTTTTATGGGTTTCTGTAGGGTGTAGTAATTACAGAATCATTTCATCTGTGGAAAGCAGTATTTTGGCTTCTGTCTTTTCTTTCTTTTTTTTTTTTTCAAGATTTATTTATTTAATGTAAGTACACTGTAGCTGTCTTCAGACACTCCAGAAGAGGGTGTCAGATCTCGTTACAGATGGTTATGAGTCACCATGTGGTTGCTGGGATTTGAACTCCAGACCTTCAGAAGAGCAGTTGGGTGCTCTTACCTACTGAGCCATCTCACCAGCCCATCTTTTCTTTTTGCTCTTGACAATACTTCAAGTAGTATACGGAATATAAGTGGACAGAGTGGGAACTCTCATCTCATTTCTCTAATGTCTGGAATGTTTTCCTTTTTGTGTTCCTATGCTGAGAATCTCTTTCTTTTCCTCCATGTATAGTTTTCCCTTAATAATTTTCTTTAGTGCTGATTTGGTTGTCCTGAATCTTCTTAATTTGTGTTTGTATTGAAATGCCCTTATTTCTCCTTCAATTTGAAGAGAAAACTTTGGAAAGGAGTAAAGAGCTTTGTTACTAGTTGTTGATTTCCCGACTCACCTGGCTGCTTCTGGTGAAATATGATCCCTTTAATATGAGCTCTGTACATTATAGTCTGGTTGGCATTATTTCCTTATACATTTTAGTATTGTTCCATAGTTTTGCATCTTTGATATCTTGCCAGTGATATGATTTATAGAGCATCTCTTATCATGTTTATATGTGAGTATATGTGCCTATTACATATGGATACCAATTTATTCTTGTGAGTTTCTGTATCTACTTTGAGAGGAGCTTTAAAAATATGGTGCGGTGTTTATTTTATAAATATCAAATGTTTATGGTATTATGAAAAATATTTGTAAATTATTTAGAACAATTTTCCTTCCACTGTGTGGCAGCATCCTTTCATTAGAATCGTCTCCATTGGTTTTCAAGATTCTACAAAGGATACACCTGTGTTACTCTCCTCTTATATCTACGAAGGTTAATTCACTTGCTCAGAAAAACTGACTGTCTTTAGGAATTAGATCTTCATGGGTAGTTCCTTCAAAGTCACTGCCCTCCCTTACTTAAGGTAAGCTGTAGTTTGAATCATAAACTGACCTTCTCCATGTATTGTCTCTTTGGTCTGAATTTTAAATGATAGTGAGAACTGTTTTAATATATTTTTGAAGAACATGGCCTTATCTCCAGGGTATACCATAGTTTGTGTTCTCTGACACCTGTCTTATTTTTAATTGAAATGGAATTATTTTTCCTTCTTCCTTCTCTTCTCTCTCTCTAGTCCTTTCCAGCTATTTTCCTGTGAACCACCTCACCTATCCCCCCTAAAGTGGCTGCCTCTTTTTCTTTGGTTATTGTTTCATATATTTATGTATATATGTATATGTGATACATATTCTTGATAAGTTATTTTCATTATCTGGCAAAACCTACTTTCCAATAAGTTCTACTGATTTATTGTAATTTTGAAACAAGTGATATTAAATGTTATCCCTTGAATTGAGCGATTTAAACAGTTTTTGTAAATACACAGTGTCTGATTTCTACAGTATAATATAATGGTGTTAAATGTGGGCCCAAATGTTTTCATCCACTTGCACCACATTCTGTGTAACTGTAGTATGGGTTTTTCAGCACCCTTTAGTGCCTGCATTCATCTGATGACTTGATGTTACATGACTACATGACAAATTTGTTTGTAAACACTACATCCACCTTTTTGTTCAAATACTACCAGCATATTAGGGAAAGTGTCTAGAGTCTTTTTCTATCTACAGTGGCAGTCCAGATACAGTGTAACCAAAGTTATTACTGAGTCTCCTCACAGTGTTGGTTATTTCTCTTATGAACACCTATATTTCTGTGCTTCCTCCTGGTGTTTGCTCATGCTGTCATTCTCACTTGAGAAAGCCCTCCATCTTCTATGTCATCTTGTAATCTTCTACATTCTTCAAATTTCTATGTGCACTCCTCATCATCTGTCAGTTCCTGTCGATTTCTTTCAACTCCCATTTCTCATAGTCAGTACCTCACAGTATGGAAATTATTTTCTGCAGAAGTGTTTAAACTTCCACCTGAGTGGTAATTTTAAGTTTAATAGTGATCAGTCATTTGTCCCTAGGTTTTTTTTTTTTAATTTTGGGGAGTTTTAAAAATATTCTTCAATGTTAAATTTTAGAGTGTAAACAGTCACATATCCAACAAGGCCCCACAATTAATATTTTATCACATTTGACCTATCACATATATGTCCTTTTATTTTTTGTGATGTAGTGTCACAAATTTGATTGCATGTGTCTGTCCATTTCATCCCTAACATTTTAGTATTACAATCACTATGATGTATATTTTAAATAATATTTTTGAATCAAACATTTTATTCTCATAGCACCTTACATTATAATGACTATACGACAGATGATCATTTTACTTATACAGATTGACTTTAGACACCACTTGGAAGCCCATTATATTCGGAAGTGCGGAAGTCTGAGGGAGTCGTTGTGATGGTTTGTATATGCTCTGCCCAGGGGATGGCACTATTAGGAGGTGTGGCCTTGTTGGAGTAGGTGTGTCACTGTGGGTGTGGGCTTAAGTATCCTAATCCTAGCTGCTTAGAGCCAGTATTCTGTTAGCAACCTTCGGATGAAGATGTAGAACTCTCAGCTTCTCCTGTTCCATGTCTGCCTGGATGCTGCCAAGTTCCCAACTTGAGGAGAATGGACTGAACCTCTGAACCTGTAAGCCAGTCCCAATTAAATGTCCTTATGAGAGTTGCGTTGGTCATAGTGTCTGTTCACAGCAGTAAAATCCTAAGACAGTGGCTAATGGAGCCTCAGAGGCAGGGAGAGGTGGGTGTGTTTTGCAGAGCATGTAAAGGTGTTAACATAGTTCATAGTAGGTCAAGGTATACCACTTAAATACATTATTGTAGAACATTCAGGTCACTGTTTAATTGACTAAAATGGTAACATGAGTGTTACAGAACAAAGAGTGGGACATCCTAGATAATATGAAAGTGCAGATGAGGTAATATGATAACCACTAAAGGTAACATTGGATTACCTATTTTGTAGGCTATGTAAGTCTTTCCTACTGTATTCAAGTGGGAGGAAACCGAGCACATATATGGAGACAGATCATGCTGCAAATATGTGATATTGGGTGCTTGGCTGCTGGCCTGTGAGGAGGAAACACTTCTGGAATCTTTTTAAGTGGTGGGTGTCTGACTTCCTGTCATAGGAAAAAGTTATAGTACTTAGATTTGGTAATATCTTTTGAAATATGTGGTAATTATTTACCCTGAATTTCTTTAACTAAGGAAGGTTTACATTTATACATGTATGTGAACTCATATTGATATTTATACTTATATCTATATTCTTGAACACTCATCCATAAATTTTTTACATCCACTTCTGTGTCATTCATCTACATACTCCAGTATCCTTTATTTCTTCCCTCTATCTTGCATGGGATACTTGTAGCATTAATGAACTGTTTTTTATTCACTTATTTATTATAATTCTACCTGACTAAGCAGAGCCACCTTTCCATATTCTTTGAAAATATAGAATGTAATAGGATCTGGCCATTGATAATTAATGTGTACTGAATATTATGAAGAGGGGAAAATGCATGAATAGGGAGAAAAATCTAACATTTGTTCAAATTCCCTTAGCTCTTATCCTGCTCCTCTTCTTACTATATTGCCCAGTATGTTCATCTACTCTGACCCCTGGACTATGAGTTAATGTTCAGACATGACTTTGCAGGTACTTTCATAAGTTAAAAAGTCATCCGCCCCATTTCTGGAAACTCCAATTTGTTTCTCATGCTGCTCTTGGCCAGAGGTTAGGAGAAAATTTAAGGAAGGAAGAAATTGACTGCATGCTGTGAGTGATTGAGTGCGTCACTTAATGTCTTAAATCTCCTGAGGATGTTTACATATTACAAGGATGGTAAAACTCTGGCAGTGTGACTGAGCAATGTAAATAATTTCAGGCACTTTATGTGAGAAAGACCTAGGGATTTAGTTGATTATAACCACAATCCAAATGATCTAACAACTGAGAGAAGTGAATGTGTTCTTTTCTGAATGTATTTCGATTTCAATTTTGAGTATTTTTAAGTCATTGAGGTACTACTGAGTATAATTTTCCTTTTTGTCTGGGACAGATTATATTGCAGGTGAGATATTGAATAAAATATTTGGAGAATAACTGGGATAGTGAAGATCTTTCAAATCAGCTGCAGAATGGTTAAGAACTGGGAAAGTTCAGTTTATAAAAAAAGATAAATAAATTTGCTATATACCTTTGAAATAGTGATTTAATAAAATAAAAGGTTAGTCATTAAGTAAATAATAGTTAAATAATGATTAAAATAAAAAGTAGCCCTAGCTAAAGAGAGTTTAGGTTCCATGATGAAGGATACATTGAGTGTTAAACAGAAGTAGGGAGATAATGTATTTATGAATTTGTGCTTTTCTTTTCATAAATGATCAAGTAGAGAACCAATTCATATGAACTTCAAGGAAAAGTCCCTTTGCTCACACAAACTCTGTCTACAGTCTACGAATACAGATCATGCTATCATGGTTGTCGCGTTTCTGCTTATACTACTATAATCTGAGTGGGTTTTTGATGAGAATCCCATGCGCCACGCAGATCAGAGTAGCAGCTCTGTGCCAGCCAAGATCACAAATTTCATTTACAATGACCAGAGAACTCATTGTGATTGTTTTCATGAGAAGAAATGCTTCGGACTAGTTTTAGGAAATAGAAGTCAAATCATTTGAACATTTTGTTTACTTTTAAAGGAAAGGGTAAAAGAGATTTATGAGCTTGGGCCATAGAAAAGCAGCCAGTGACTCCTTTATGTTTAATGGGTCACAGAATGAGGCACAATGACAGTACAAGCAGGCCATTCATAAAAACTTACAGGGTGAATTATGTACAGAAAAGTGTACCCAATTACACTGTGGTTATGTGTTTCCTATTTTTTAAGTCACATGGCTTCAACTGTGATGGTTAATTTTCACTGTTAATTTAACTGGATTTAGAATCACCTTGGAAGATATTAAAATAGCGCCGAGAGGGAGAGAGTCTCCCAGGAGTGCACACAGGCCTGTGAGTGGAGGTAGGCTCACCACTGTTGCTCAGGGGAATCTGCCCAGAATGCTCAGGACACAAGATCTAAGGGGCTGCCTGGGACACGAGCCTTCTGGTTTCCATCTGTACCTGGAGCCAATCCTCTGCCATAGGGCTCCATACCTAAATAGCTCCAGGAGGGAGGGCACCTCCCAAGCGGTTGTCTGAGACAGGAGTCTTCTGGTCTCTGTCTGCCCCCAGAGCTGATCCTGTGCCACAGAGCTACGTATACAAGTACCACCAGTATTCAGCTGATCTCCCAGGAGTGCCTATACACCTGTGAGCATAGGTAAGACTACTGCTTCTCTTCAAATTTCTGGGCCACGAGGGACCCTAACAGAGTCATCAGAACATAGAAACCAAGGATCATCTGGGGACAGGATACTTCTGGTCTCTGTCTGCATCCCAGAGCTAAGCCTGTACCACAGCTCTCCATACACATATTCCTCCTGGAGAGAACTGGTCTCCCAGGAGTACTGACACACAGGCAACAGTCAGAGATAGCAAGACCAGCTAACACCAGAAATAATCAGATGGTGGAAGACAAGGGCAAGATCATAAACAACAGTAACCATGGCTACTTGGCATCATCAGAATCCAGTTCTCTCACCACAGCGAACCCACCAACACACCTAAAAGAGCAAGACTCTGATTTAAAATCACATTTCATGATGATGGTAGAGGAATTTAAGGACATAAATACCTTCCTTAAAGAAATACAAGAGAACACAGAAAAACAGGTAGAAGACCTTAAAGAGGAAACACAAAAATCCCTTAAAGAATTACAGGAAAACACAACCAAACAGGTAATGGAACCGAACAAAACCTCAAGGATCTAAAAATGGAAATGGAAACAATAAAGAAATCACAAAGAAAGACAACACTGCAGATAGAAAACCCAGGAAATGGACCAGGAGTCATAGATGTAAGCATCACCAACAGAATACAAGAGATAGAAGAGAGCAATCTTAGGTGCAGAAGATAAAATAGAAAACATTGACAACAGTTGAAGAAAATGCAAAATTCAAAAAGCTCCTAACCCAAAGCATCCAAGACATCCAGGACACAATGAGAAGACCAAACCTAAGGATAATAGGTATAGAAGAGAGTGAAGATTCCCAACTTAAAAGCCAGTTAATATCTTCAACAAAATTATAGAAGAAAACTTCCCTAACTTAAAGAGATGCCCATGAACATACAAGAAGCCTACAGAACTCCAAATAGATTGGACGTAAAGAAATTCCTCCTGACACATAATAATCAAAACAACAAATGGACTAAACAAAGAAAGAATATTAAAA
Source organism: Mus pahari (assembly GCF_900095145.1). Classification (NCBI taxonomy): domain Eukaryota; kingdom Metazoa; phylum Chordata; class Mammalia; order Rodentia; family Muridae; genus Mus; species Mus pahari. The sequence goes on along the minus strand of NC_034594.1, from coordinate 11,531,948 downwards.
GCAGTAAGGGAAAAAGATCAAGTAACATATAAAGGCAAGTAAAGTATCAGAATTATACCAGACTTCTCACCAGAGACTATGAAATCTAGAAGATCCTGAGCAGATGTCATACAGCCCCTAAGAGAACACAAATGCCAGTCCAAACTACTATACCCANCAAAACTCTCAATTACTATAGATGGAGAAACCAAGATATTCCCTGACAAAACCAAATTTACACAACATCTTTGAATATTTCCAACACTACAAAGACGAATAGATAGAAAATACTAACATAAGGAGGGGAACTACACCCTAGAAAAAGCAAGAAAGAAATATTCTTTCAACAAACCCAAAATAAGATAACCATACAAACATAAAAGTAACATAAATAATAACAGGGAGCAACAATTAATATTCCTTAATATCTCTTAACATCAATGGATTCAATTTCCCAATAAAAAGGCATAGACTAACAGACTGTATACATAAACAGGACTCAATATTTTGCTGCATACAGAAAATGCACTTCAGTGTCAAAGACAAATGGTGCTGGTTCAACTAGTGGTAAACATGTAGAAGAATGCAAATCAACCCATTCTTATCTCCTTGAACAGTGCTCAAGTTCAAGTGGATCAAGGATCTCCACATAAAACCAGATAAAATGAATGTAATGGAAGAGAAAGTGGGGAAGAGTCTTGAACACATGGGTACAGTGGAAAATTTACTGAACAGAACACCAATGGCCTATGCTCTAAGGTCAAGAATTGACAAATAGTTTTCATAAAATTGCAAAGCTTCTGTAAGGCAAAGGACACTGTCAATAGAAAAAATTGGCAACCAGCAGATTGGGAAAAGATCTGTACCAACCCTACATCCAATATAGGGTTAATATTCAATATATACAAAGAACTCAAAAAGTTAGACTCTAGAGAAACAAATAACCCTATTAAAAATGGGGTACAGAGCTAAACAAAGAATTCTCAATGAAGGAATGTTGAATGGCTGAGAAGCGCCTAAAGAAATGTTCAACATCCTTAGTCATCAGGGAAATGCAAATCAAAACAACCCAGAGTTTTCACCTCACACCAGTCAGAATGGCTAAGATCAAAAACTCAGGTTATATCAGATGCTGACCAGGATGTGGAAAAAGAGGAACACTCCTCTGTTGATGGTGGGAATGCAGGCTGTTACAAACACTCTGGAAGTTTGGCAGTTCCTCAGAAAATTGGACATAGTATTACCTGAGGACCCAGAAATACCCCTCCTGTGCATATACCCAGAAGATGCTCCAACTTGTAATAAGGACACATGCTTCTCTATGTTCACAGAAGCCATATTTATAATAGCCAAAAGCTGGAAAGAACAAATATCCTCAACAGAGGAATGAATGCAGAAAATGTGGTATGTTTACACAATGGAGTACTACTCAGCAATTAAAAAAATGAATATATGAAATTCTTAGGCAAATGGATGGAACTAGAAAATATCATCCTGATTGAGGTAACCCAATCACAAAAGAACACACATTGTATGCATTCAGTTATAAGTGGATAATAGCCCAGAAGCTTGGAATACCAACAATTCATAGACCACATGAAGCTCAAGAAGAAGGAAGACCAAAGTGTGGATACTTTGGTCTTCCTTGGAAGGGGGAACAAAACACCCAATGGGAAGGCAAAGCCATCCAGAGACTGCCCCACCTGGGGATCCATTCCATATACATTCACCAAACACAGACACTATTGTGGATGCTAACAAGTGCTTGTTGATAAGAGCCTGATATATCTTTCTCCTGCAGGGTTCTACCAGTTCCTGATGAATACAGAGGTGGATGCTCTCAGACAACCATTGGATTGAGCACAGGGACCACAGTGAAGGAACTAGAGAAAGGACTCAAGGAGCTGAAAGAGTTTGCAGCCCCATAGGAGGAACAACAATATGAACCAGCCAGTACCCCCAGAGCTCCCAGGGACTATAACACCAACCAAAGTATAGACATGGCTCCAGCTGCATCCAAGCAGAGGATGGCCTTGTTGGTCATCAATGGGAGGAGAGACTCTTGGTCATGTGAAGGATAATGCTAGGGTCAGGAAGTAGGAGTGGGTGGGTTGGTGAGCAGGGGGAGGGGAAAGAGGGGAGGGAGTTTTCGGGTGGAAACCAGGAAAGGGGATAACATTTGAAATGCAAATAAAGAAAATATCTAATAAAGAAATTAAAAAAAAATAGTATCACTTAGGAGACTTACTTCTGGGCATGCCTGTTCAGGTTATTTCCAAAGAGATTAACTTAGCAGGGAAAGATTATTCTGACTGTGGGCTTAACTATCCCATAGGGTGTGGTTTTGGGCTAGTGAAAAAAGTAAGAAAATGAGCTAATTACTGGCATTCATTCATTTGTTTCCAGATTGAAAGTGAAATGTAACCATCTGTCCAGCTACCTCATATTCTTGCCACCTTGCTTCCCTCATGTGATGGAATTTCTCCGTAGATTGCTTTTGGCAAGAATTTTGTCACAATTGCAAGAAAAATGATGGCCCCAAACTAGTTCCCTTTACTCTTAGGTGGGACAATTCTCCCATAGACAAATGAAGCCACTGGACTCTCTATTAAAGCAACTTTTAGGTCTCACATTGAAACATTTTAGAAAAAATAAACTTACACTTATGTGACCACATACATATTTTTATTATTAAAGTAATATTTTGGAAATATAATTTCTCATTCTTTCAGTGTGTTAACAAAATCATAATATATAATAAAATTTCCTCTCCTCTGAATGGTAAATATACTAATGAAAAACCTTTATACAAGCACTCAGAGAAGTTTTTAGCAACCTCCTTTTAATGCTTTAAAGCAAATATTATTTCAAGGAATAATCAAATATTATTGCAGGTCATAATTATCAGTTCTGTTTTTGGGTGATGAATAACTTAAATCTATCACATCAGAGTCAGTGATTTCAGAAGCAAGGCAAAGCTAAAAGAATGTAATAACCTTACATTTAGCGTAAACCCCTTTTTATAATTAGCTGGAAATGAAACTATTACATTTTCCTGCCTTTTTGGAGTTCAGAAAGTATGTCTATGATTGAACACTTTTGACCGATGTCATCCTCAAGTAATGAAAAATATCCTTTCTAAGCGCTTTTCTATTGTACCTAACAATTATAGTCCGATGAGTTTTAAGCAATAGAATGTAATGTGTTTTCCTCGTGTTAATCCATTAGCATTCTTGAATTTCAGTATATAATAATTCATAAGCATCTTCAACATATACCCATGTAGTAAGCTTATCATACCTATGCATTTTGTAAAGTAAGTAAGAATATATCTTCTAGGTTCCAGAACTGCTAAATGACATTCTGATTCCATTTTCTTTTCAATATGTTATCCTAATTATTAAGTTTTTTTCTTGAGATTTTAATTACAACATTCCTACCTTTCCTTTCCTTCCTTTAAAGCCTCCTAGCTACCCTTCTCTGCCCTCCTTCAAATTTATGTTCTTTTCATTAATTGTTGTTGCATGCACACACTAGGAATCTATCTATCTATCTATCTATCTATCTATCTATCTATCTATCTATCTATCTATCTATCTATCTATCTATCATCTTTCTATCAGGCATCTATCATCTATCTATCTATCATCTATATATGTATCAATCTATCTATCTATCTATCTATCTATCTATCTATCTATCTATCTATCTATCTATCTATCATCTATCTATCTATCATCTATCTATCTATCTATCTATCATCTATCTATCTATCTATCATCTATCTATCTATCTATCTATCTATCATCTATCTATCTATCTATCATCTATCTATCTATCTATCTATCTAT
>NC_034594.1:11512678-11528107 GCF_900095145.1 Mus pahari | reverse complement strand
CTGGGGACTGCCGCCAGGCGAACACCCCTCCTTGGGCGGGACAGGCGCCGGATGACTGGGACCAGCCCTGGGTCCCTCCTCAGCAGTCTGCTCTCCCCGGCAGTGCACTCTTAATATTTCTTTTAGCAAGGTTTTTGAAAATTGTCTATTTAGTTGTTTGTTTATATTTGCAATATCTTTTAAAGTATATTCTCTTGCACATTACATCTTCAGTGCAGTCCCCCCCTTCCTTGTCTCCTCCCGGGCCCTCCCTCCTACTGATTTCCTCCCCCCAGATCCATTTTCCTTCAGAAAATGGCAGACCTCCAAGGGATAGCAACTAAACATGGCATATCAAGTTTCAGTAAAACTAAGCACATCACTCAAGTTAAGGGTGCATGAATCAACCTAGTAGGAAGAAAAGAATCTCAATATGCCCCAGTATAGGGGAATGCCAGGACCAGGTATGGGAGTGGGAGGGTTGGGGAGCAGGGGGAGGGGGGAGGGGATAGCAAATTTTTGGAGGGGAAACTAGGAAAGGCGATAACATTTGAAATGTAAATAAAGAAAATATCTAATAAAAAAATAAAAAAGAAAAGGGTGTCAAAGCAAGCTAAAGAGTCAGAGACATGTGAGACATGCTAACTTTCACTGTTAGTAGTCCCACAATGATACCAAGCTCCATAACCATAACGTATATGCAGAGATCCTCAGTTGTTAGACTCATATAGGTTTCTTGGTTGTTGGTTTGGTCTCTCTGAGACTCTAGGATCCCTGCTTAGTTAATTATGTGGGTTTTTATTTTCATGTATTCTTTGGAATCACATGCCTTTACCAAACACTTTCCCTATATCTATAGGTCCCATGAATAAAAATCTAGAGCCAGGGTTAGATAACCTCCCTCTCTGAATTGTTTGCCAGGAAGGCCCCATAGGCTTCATAACTTAAAAAGCCATCACCAGTGCTGATGATTGCATGCTATAACTTCATGGTAAATTCTCTGTTGCTGAAGACTCCACATGATTTATCTTCATAACTTGGGGGAAGTTATAGTGTGTCTTAGGGTTTTACTTCTGGGAACAGACATCATGACCAAGGCAAGTATTATAAAAGAGAACATTTAATTGGGCTGGCTTACAGGTTCAGAGGTTCAGTCCATTATCACGGTAGAAGCTTGTCAGTATCCAGCTAGGCATGGTGCAGGAAGAGCTGATATTTCTACATCTTCATCTGAAGGCTGCTAGTGGGAGACTCATTTCCAGGCAGCTAGGACTAGGGTATTAAAGCCTAAGCCCTCAGAGACACACCTACTCCAACAAGGCCACACATGTTCCATCAAGGCCTAATTGATAAATAGTATCTCTCCCTGGGCTAAACATAAAAACCATCACATAGTGAGACAGAGCTGCCCCAAACTCTCCTGGTTGGTTTTCATAGTGCTACTGTAAAGGTTTCTGGAGATGAATTGTCAACAGTTCTTTTGTTTGGTTGCAACCATGTATTCTGTACTACCAATGTGATACCATAGTGGCATGCCTGTTTGGGGTGAAAATAACTGTTCCAATTGTATTTAAGATTTTTTTTTCTACAGAAGGTACTGTCATTCCTGGAATAAGCCTTATAGTGGGGAAGGCACAGACCCACGTGTGAGGCTACTGTTAATGTGTGACTAGGTGGATGCTGCTAAATTGTCTGGCAAACCCTTGTGTTTAGATCCATAGATTACTGCTGCCATTAGCATCAGTGATAGAAGAAACTAGTTCTTTTCCTGGGCATTGGTTACTGTGAAGATTCATTACAGGTCAATCTGCTGAGAACAAGTGACTCTTTCTGACACTATGGTGGGGTGTCCACTGAAACGCCTATATCACTTTCTCCAAATCTCAGGAATGCAGAAGAGTTGGGAGAAACAGTGTGAGAGGCAGAAAACCTATCAAGTGTCAGATGTGACTGTTGTTTCCTCCAGACTGAAACATCCCCTGCTGAAAGGATACAATGAATCTGGAAAACAAGAAAGTCACAAGATTCATAGACACTGCTCTGAGGTTGGCTGAGCAATAAGCTTTTGCTGAGGTGTACCTACCTGCAAATTATGTTGGTTACTCAAGTGATAACAGCTTTCCTGATGGCACCCAACTTAGAGTGGAGTGGGCATTCCCATGTTGTATCTGGAGTCATGTAAATTATTCCTTAGCTATCCTTCTACGTGTAATCCAGATTAAAGTATTGGTTCATTGAACTGGACTTGAATGAAATCATTTCTTTGCTCTGTCATCACCGTCCTATCTAGGTGAGTAAAGATATTCATATGTCCCCAGCAAAACCACACAATTACATGACCTTGATAAATTACTTCATCTCCCTATGCTTCAGTTTCTCCTTTACTTAAATAAATATAAAATATAACTACATCTTTAAAATATTGTTAGATTGTGAGTAAGAACATTTATCATGATTCTTGTCATACAAACATAAAATACTGTCATGACATAGCCTTTAAAGGACACAGTTAAATGAATGACATTGTTATTATGGAGATGAAGTTTTAGCCTATTTTTGTAAACATCATGCTGTGTTTCTCATTGACTTAAAATAAACAAGGCACACACTGTTATCACATAATCATCGGGACAGTTTCTGTTGCCGACACAGAACTCAGTCTCTTCTTCAGATTACAGAGATGGCTTGTACCGAGAGTCAGAGCCCCTGACTCTCCTCTATGTGAATTCTGTACATGGCCCAGAGCCTGGCCTCAAAGATTTATCATTTTTCCACTTATAAAACTGTAAAATAGTTGACCCTAAAAAGGAACCTCAGAAGTCTCTCAGACATTTCCTCCCAAGGGTAATTAGCTAGTCATCCTAGTCAACTACCCCCTTGTGAAATATTTTAATGAGGTGCTATACATTGAAAAGTAGTAATTGGTCCTTGGTCATAATATATGTATGTATAGCAAAAGATACTAGAGCTACTATATATTTACGGGATACTGGGTACTTTTCTTAGCATTTTTCATATAGATGCTGTGTTTATTATGGTTTCTCTAAAGCAGTGGTTCTCAAACTTCTCAATGCCTTTACCCTTTAATACAGTTACTCATGTTGTGGTGACACCAAACCATAAAATTATTTGTTGCTACTTCATAACTGTAATTTTGCTAATGTTATGAATTGCAATGTAAGTATCTGTGTGTTATGATAGTCTTAGGTGACCGCTGTGAAAGGTTCCTTTGACTCCTTAATGGGCTGTGATCCACAGGTTTAGAACCACTGGTCTAAAGAATCAGGAATAATAGAACAAACATATATTTTAAAGGATTTATTAGATTGGCTTACATGATGTGGTCCAGATAGACACATCGTGGTTGTCTCACACTTCAGAGTTTTGGAATCTACTAGTTGCTCAGAGGCTGGATGTTTGAGTAGAACTACTCTGCCTACTGGCTTGGAGGATTCTCTGAGAGCTACTAACATTCAGTCTCCATCTTAAACTCAAAGAAGTTCTAATATAGACAAATAAGATGGCAACTGGATAGATGAAGTTGCCAGATGGAATGAGGACAAGCAGTCAAAAGGCAAAGTTTTCTTTTTCTGTGTCTGTTTATCTGGACTACTACCAGAAGGTGGCTCACAATTTGGGTAGGTCTTCCTGCTTCAAATAATCTGATAAAAAAATGACCTCATAATAATGCCCTGTGGCTTATGTTTTAGTTGAGTCCAGGTGTAGTCAAGTTGGGAGCCAGTATTAGATATCACGGACACTATTCATAGAAGATGGTGAGGTAGAAAAATGAATGCTATTATCTTTCTGTCTCAAACAAAGGTACAAATAGGTAAGAATCTTTGCTGATAGAGTGAGAATCTTTTGTTTCATACATCCCTATTCTCAGACTTCTGCTTTTATGTGTCCTATGCCTTCACTTTGAATTGGGATGAGCACATAAAGCTGTATGTTTTTGTTTGCAATTCACAGAATTGTCTGTGAGGAATTTCTGCCTATACTTATCCTAATTGTTCACTTTCTCTTCTACAGAGTTTATATTAAGTTGGAATTATATCTCTGTTGCAGGTTATGAACTTATTTGCCAAGAGAATTGGAGAGCTGGACTACCCTTCACCCTAATGTCTACTTGGTGCAAGGCACGAATGCTGTCAAGCTAGAAGAGAATGAATGGCTCTTTGTTATATGATGACTTTGCTAGAAGGGACAGATAATCTCAGGAATGATTGGTTCCCTCTTAATCCACTGCAGTGCCATGAAGCCTTCATATTATGAATTGTGAGAGTTTAATCAGTTTTTATTCAAATCAGAAGGTATAACTAGATACTTGAGAATGTCATCACAAGGCCAGTGATTTCCTATTTTACACTAATTGCTATAGGGCTTTATCCTGGAAACATCTCATGTTTTCAGTCTTTGTAACCTAGACAAGCTATTATAAAATTAACAATGGAGAAGAACTAGACCACAATTCTATCTTAAAGACCGTAAAACGGGAATTTATTGGCTCATGATAGCATTATAATAAATTGTCTAAAGTATTAAAAGTCTTTGTCTAGCATTTACTGAGTTCAAACACATTGGCTGAAAACCAGTACCTGTCATGGAAACTAGTTTCAATTAAAAATTTTAGTAAATCTTTTGAGAGTCTTACAAGTCTTTTATAACTGAATTCTATTATATATAAAAGAGTTCAAAGATGGTAAATTGTAAAAGAATTTATCTCAGCCTATGTTGCTCTTTAATTCAGTGCTTTGATGTGGTCATGTGCAATTTGTTAAGGAGGGAGTTGGCAGAGCTTCATTTAGCTTTGTTTTTAAAGTTCAGTAGTGGTCTTTTTCTTACTTCTACAAATACAATAGTCCAAATTTTGAGGATGATCTGAATTGTTTTTAAGAATTTAATTAAAAAAATTCATAGTTTTTAAACATTTGTTCACAGTAAAATATAGTTCTAGGTAGTCATTTTAAGGGAGCCATCAAATACTTAATGATAATGAGAGAGACAATTGACAGAGAGATTTGGGGTTCACAAAAACAGGGTGGAAAATAGGTGAAATATCAGCTCAAGCAGTAGACTTTCATTTAATGAACAAATACTTTTTTGAAACTTTCCCATTATTCTTAATTTGCAACTTGTCATGTCTCTTTGTTGTAAATGTCCTGCACGTAATGTGTTATCTGAACCCATCAATTAAGAGGTTTCTACCCAGATTCCTATATATTCAATTTACCTGTATTTTTCATTGGCTTCCTATTTCCTTCTTATATATCTGTCAAAATTTTGTCTTAAGCCTGACAGACCATATACAGTTAGACCTATATGTAGAGGAGGTTGTTACATCTCGGAGGTCTTTGTGGTATGTATGCTCTTACATCATAAAAAATATCGACTTCATCAATAATCATTGGTTCATTTTGTTTGGGCTTTGAGACAGAATTTCACCAGGCAGCCAAAAATGACCTCTAATTTGTGGCAATCCCTCTGCTTCAGCTTTCTAGAGTGGTAATATTTATCTGAACTTTATAGAAATTTCCAACTTACAAATATGAAATGTTCAAAGCTTTTTACAGCATATATTGTTACTGTTCAAACTTCTTGCCTTCTGTTTTTATTTATCATGTTTCTTTGCACTAGATGTGAAAGTAATACCTGGGAGTTTGCTGATAACTGAACATCTTATAACTTGAAGTTTATGATCTCTGAATTCCCACATAATACTTCATCAGTGCATGGAGTTCTCTATATCTTTTTCTCTTTGCTGTCAACGATGCAATTTTAATAGTTCTTCAACAAAAAATTCATCTCACACTCCCCATTATAGATGTGCCTGACAGTTGTGCATTTCCCTTTTCTTAAAAATGGAAGGTCAACTACCTCTTTACTCTTTGCTCTCATCAATAAACTAGAAGATGAAAAATTGCAGATGTGAGCTTTTCCTGGAACAATGTTGTCATTAGCCATTCTTTTCGTACAAATTTAACTTTATTTACAATAAAGACAAGCAGATGTGAGAGAGATTGTGTCGTCAAACCGTGTCACTTGAATATATGCTTTAGACATTAAAAACTGTTTAGTTGCATCCACTGTCATATTATTCAGTTCATATACAGTGTATAGTCATATCATCATAAAGAGTGCTTTGCTTAGAAAACATCATTTTATTTCTGCATTACTAAGCACCAAGTTGATATTTAGCATTTTTCTTTGTCAAGATATATGCACAACATACAGTGTTATAAAAACAGCAGAAAGCTCTATCCAAACACTGTGAACAATCCTAAGACTACCAATATGTAAATTCATAGATAACCTTGGCCATTTTTTCCCATCATTATCTAATGAAACAAACTTTGATTTCAGTAGATATTTGAATTTTTAACACAAATATTTAATGTAAATACTAAAATGTAATACATTATGTTTTGATGTACTCTCCAGTTAGTACTGATATTTGCTATATATTGATGTGTTTGATATGTAGTATAGATATGCTTACAATGAAGGATTGTTTAGGTTTCTGCATTCATATACATCAATATGAATCGACTATTATGTTTTCATCACAATAATGTCTAGCTTTTCTGTATTTAAGAAATATCAGAAGGAGGAATTAATAGAAATGTTACAGAAATTAATATTGAAGAGATGAAGATTGACCTTTCAAAAATGAGAATCCTGCCAAACTTACTATATTGATATAAGAACAATGCTTTAGTAATAAATTCTATATCTTTCATGTCTAGAAAAGTTCAAAAGTCATACCTTGCTTCAAAGATGAAAGTTCACATACTTTACCAAGTTGGAATACATAAGGGAAATGAATGAGTTTCTTGATATATATGACCTACTAAAGTTAAATCAAGATCAAATGAGCAATTTAAGCAGACCTGTAAGCACTAGCAAAATAGAAGCAGTTATTGGCTTTCAAGCAAAAGAAGCCAAAGGATGTATGAACTCAGGACAAATGATACCAAACCTTCAAAGATGCTCCTGAAATTATTCTACAAAACTGAATGGGAAGAAATATTGCCTAACACTTTTTATGAGGCCACTATTATACTGGTTAAAACAAACAAACAAACAAACATAAAGAGCCAACAAAGAAAGAATTGCAGATGAATTTTCCTTATGAACATACATAGAAAAATTCTCAATAAAATATTCAAATAGACAACATATCAAATAAATTACCTACTATAGTCAAGTAGGTTTCATCCCAGAGATGCAATGCTGGTTCACTATACATAAATCAATAAATATAATCTATTAAGTAAACAAACTGAAAGAAAAAAAGACACATGATTATCTCATTAGATGCAGAAAGGGCCTTTGAAAAAAAATCTAACACTACCCGCATGATACAAATCTTATAGAGATTACAAATACAAGGGACATACCTAAATATAATAAAGGCAATTTACAGCAAGCCCATAACCAACATAATTCATATAGAGCAAAACTCAAAGAAATTTCTTTGAAACAGGGAACAGGACAAAAAAATTTTCTGCCTCCCCTTAACTACTCAATATATTTCTTGAGTTCTTAATTAGAGCCATTGAAGACAACAAAGGTGATGGAGGGGATATACATTGGAACGGAAGAAGCCAAGGCTTCTGTATTTGTAGATGATACAATTGTATACATAAGTGCCTCAAGAATTCCAGAGGAACGCCTACAAATAATAAACACTTTCAGAAAAGTAGTATGAGAAATTGTACTGGATACAAAATTAACTCAAAAAATGTAGTTGCTTTCCTATATTCAATGACAAATGATCTGAGAAAGAAAACAAGAAAACCACAACTTTCACAACAGCCTCAAAGAGTACAAAATATCTTGACGGAAGTCTAACCAAGCAAATGTAAGATTTGTATAATACGGATTTTAAGACATTGGAGAAAGAAATACAAGATATCTAAAGATAGAAAGATTTTCCCCATGCTCATAGATCAGTAGGGTTAATATAGCAATAATGGCTATCCTACTGAAAGCAATCTACAGATTTATTCAATTCCCATCAAAATTCCAATGCAATTCTTCGTATATCCTAAAGGAATAATTTTCAGTTTCATATGAAAACACACACACACACACACACACACACACACACACACACACATTTTTGAGGTGGCTTAAACAATCCTGAGTAATAAAAGTACTGTGGGAGGTATATGCATGCCTGATTTCAGGTTCAACCACAGAACTACTACAAAATGGTATTGGTACAAAACTGACACTTTCATTGAAGAAATTGAATTAAGCACCCAGAAATAATTCCACACACCAGTGGACAATTGATTTTTGACATTTAAACCAGAAGTGCACACTGAAAAAACCAGCATTATCAACAAATGTTGCTGGTCATACTAGATGGCTGCATGTACAAGAATGAAAAATTGATATATTTTATCACTCTGCAAAAAAATCAATTCCAAGTAGATCATGGATCTCAACTTAAGCCCAGATACCCTGAATCTGATGAATGAGAAAGTGGGGAATAGCCTTGAGCTTATTGGCAAGATAAAGGACTTTCTGAACATGATACTTCATGATGCTAAAACACTGCTGTATGGACACTATCACTTGAGTAAACGCTAAGGGAAGCTTACAGAATGGGAAACTGTATCAATTATACTCTGATAAAATATAAGTATCTAAAATATGCAAATAAATATAAATTAAATAACTGATAACAAGAAAAACAATCACAAGATTCAGTTTAGAAACGCTGTATAGAACATCATAATGATTTCTCAAAAAATGGACAAAAATTGGCCGAGAAACATCTAAAAATTTTCAACATCTTTAGCCATTGAGGTAATGCAAATCAAAACTTTGAGATTTCATTTTAAACCAGTTAGATCAACCAAAGAAAGTACACTATATACTGGCAAGTGAGACTACCTTTCACTGCTGCTGGGAGTTCAAGCTTGTATTTTCATTATGGAAATCAGTGTGACAGTTCCTCAGGAAGCTGGAAATCATCTACAGATCTATAGATCCAGCTATACTACTCTTGGGGATATACTCAAGGAACTATACACTCTACTACACAGGTACTTGTTCATCCATGTTTATTGCTTTTCTAGTCATAATTAGCCAGAAATGAGAAATAGTTTTAGATGTTCATCAGCTGATGAGTGGTAATGTGGTATATCTACATAACGAATATTGTTGAGCTGTTCGAAAAATGAAATCCACAGGTAATTGATAAGGCTAGAAAAACTAATCACTTAAAGTGAAGTGAATCAAATCCCATAGGCAAATATTATATGCTTTCTGTTTTATGTAGATGTTGGCTTTTTAAAGACTTTGATATGTGTGCTACAATCCAAATCAGCACAGTGGTAAGGTACCTAGGAAGGGACTAGTGGGGAGGAGAGGACAAAGAGGAAATAAAATATATTGCTTTGGGGAGACCAAGGGGAAACCAGAATAAGAGAGTTAAATGGGGAGGAGGTTAACAAAAGGGGTGTAGAGGGACAACTAACACTAAAATCCATTAAAAAATCGAAACTACTGTAGAGATCAGGATATGTATGTGTATGTGTATATGTATATTTGCAATCTAAATGGAATCACTGAATAATAAGGAAAACAATGCCCCAGTTAAACATCTTATGGCATCAGGTAAAAGGCCCAATGCTAGAAAGAGGCTATATCTAGTTTAGTCAATGGCCAAACATGCCTCATTGAATCCCCAAAGCACCACATGCTCTTGTCAAGGCTATTAGTTACTCTCTACAACTTGGAGATCAGGCTTTGCTGATGAAGACAACATTTACATATCTAATTAAACATGGAGAAGTCGAGTTGGTGTCTAACTATGTGCTTCACCACTACTTACTAGTTTTCATGGTAGTGGAAGCTACTCTACATGCTATCACAGGAGAAAGGCAATGATAAATCCCACTACAAACCATGTATTCTACAACAGTGACCTGTCTGCAAGATACACTGGTTCGATAGTGCCACAAAGGACATGGGAATAACCAACCACTTTCTGATTGGATTTAACATTCAGTCCATGAGATGCATCACATACCTGACACTTCTAAAGTCATGAAATCTAAGACTCCATTGAACATGGCACTATGGAAAAACCACATATTATTATGCTAAATGGATGTAGAAATTCAGTGACTCCTATTGACATAATACCATAACCATATATCAGTGCTTTTTTCTGTTACCATCAACAGTTTCTTCTTTCAGCAGAAAGGAACTAGCACACTGAATATTGTTAAAAGAGTGAAGACTTTGTAGCATTGAGTCCTAAATAGGATAACTTAATCAAGTCCCTACACTCAAGGGTCAGTGATATTCAGTATGGATGGTTGAAGGGTTTTAAGAGCCAGAGGTGTTGGATAATTCTAAACAGATAATTCCACACACATTAGGACTGAGCCACATATGAATTCACTGATTCTGTGAAAGCAGACACTTGGTCTTCATAGGATCAAACCAGATGGTGTTCAAGCACTGAGAAGAAGACATGCACTTCACATCCATAACCAAGAAGATATCTGTAATTGATGCCCTCGGTCAACAGAAAATGTAGTTTTCTCCAATGGCGTCTCATTGGCAGGCCTCATGTCCACAAGTATTTGGCCAACACAATAAGAGTTCAATGGTATTTTGTAGTTTTTGTTCCATTTTGCTTTAAGGGGGTATTTCTTAGACTTTTGCTTATACATTTTGTTTTTTTTTTGGGGGGGGGTTGTGTGTGTTTCCTGTTTTGTTTTGACACAGAGAGATAAAGAACAAAAAGTTAGTGTGTAGGAAGGAAAGAAGAACTCAGAGGAGTTGGAGGAAAAGAGATATCATCAAACAACATGGTTTGAAAAAGCATTCAATTAAAATCATAAAACCTAGATGATGGAAATTTTCATTATTGTACAGGTTTTTTTTTTTTTTTTTTGCATCAAGACCAATGACCTAAGATCTGTAACTTTCTGAATATTATTGACAGAAAATGTGAAATCTTCTATGTATTTCAAAAAACTTAAACATATGTGACATTTAAAGTTATTCTCAAAACTATAGCAAGGAATACAGAATAGGCATTCTTCCACAATGACCTAGGAGGTCAGCAATTACAGAGGACAAACAAGAGATTCAGAGAGTGTGGGAAATTGGCCAGGAACAGAAAATACCACTGGGAAGAATTTCTGAGAAATCTCTTACAAGTTATGTATGTTTTCTGATGAAATTATTATTTGTTCTCTTTATTTTCTATAAGTTACTAGTAAGTATGGTTTAAAGTAGTCAAACATCAATCCTTTCTATAGCCATCATTTCCTATCATTATTTTAACAGTAGTGCCAGTTTTGCAATGTAATAAACTTTAGAATCCATTTATTCAGTCATACAACTGAGAAAAATGGACTAATCACAATGAATAAAAAGCGATCAACCTTGATTTACATATCTCCACACAATTTTCTAGAAATTAGAGATCGATATGAGAGAGAAATCAGTCTATTCACAACGCTTTTAAAATTAAATTTCATTTATAAATGCTTGTCATGATTTTATCTGATATCTATTTAGATTTAGTAGTACTCCCTAGGGTTCCTGCCACGTCACTACTAGACACGTCCAGCTTTGGTGTAGCTGATCTTAAACCACATGGTCTTTGACATACTTATGTGTCACATGACCAGTAAGGATGTGTGGATCAGGTGAGAATGCATTTCTTGTCACACAGGGTTTTTTTTGTTTTTTTCTTTTTTGCCTGAGTTTAATAGTCAATGTGCATGATTACATAATAACATGTATCTGCAAAAGATATGGATATCTTTCAGTTTCTTCATTAAAGCCTTGAGGACCTATTGTTGACTCTATGTAATGATAGCATCTATGGAAAAATGGAATATATGTCTTACAGTTAACATAGTAAAATCAACTGGATCAACTGCCCTTGGGGTTCTTCAGAAAATGAATTGTTACATTAAAAACTCAGCTTTGTATTGAACAGACACTAAAAGTGCTAGGAAAACCTAAACTTCAGAAACTTGAAGCATATACATAAAGTAAGACATTTTTTTTCTCCTGAACTTCCCCAGAAGAGAGTTGTTCTTGTGAAACCCAGCAGTTCTCTCTGTGATCCCTTTCAAAATTCTTTGAAATGAAAGACAAACTGTGCATGAGCATGAATTACAATGTACCCACAGGACTGTGATCTCTGCTCCGTTTCATTTAAGAAGAACTTTCTAGCCTGATACTGAATTGGCCTCATCACTACAAGAGGCTTATTTGAGTTCATTCTGCTTCTGTCTTCTGTGTTACAGACACAAGATGAATTTAGCAGGATGAAATATGACCTAACAAAATATAAATTTTATCTTGTAACAAAATTTTAAAAATAAGAACATCTTTAATATGTTTACCTTAGACAGTGCAACTCACGCTCAAAAATGACTTCTATTATTTTCAAGAAAGCCTTAAATATGGCCTAAAAACAAGGTTTCAACAGGAAACTAATTTAACAGGGTTTTACACAGAATTTCTCCTCAACCCACACATCCAAAGGGCTGGTATAGGGGCTAAAGTAATTGATAGCTGTTAAGATCACTGGATGCTCTAACAGGGTATCTCTGTTAGATTCTCAGCACACACAAAGTAGATCAGAAGCCCAGGTAACTATAGTAGATCTTTTGCTTTCTTCTGACTTTCATGGACACTGTATTTATGTGATATATAAGCATACATGCAGGCAAAGTCACCCACACACATACAATAAATAAAAATATTTTAAAAGTTTTAAAAAGAGACTTGTTGGCAGTACAGATTACATAACCAAAAGGAGATAGGCAATATGACTATTTAATTCTAAATATTTTTTCCTAGCTAATGACAAGAAAGCAAGAGATGTTTAACGAATACTTAATTGCATATAACTTTGTTCTAATTCTTGTTTCACATATTCCTGATAGCGGTCTACTCCAAGACACTGAGATGTCTTGTTGAGTATTTCAGTGGTCTCAAAATATCCTTAACATAGAAATAAGGACAGACAGTATTCTTTCTACCTAAAAGTATTTTTACAATTCAATTTCTTCCCTCTGTTGGCATTCATGCCTCTGCCTTGTCTCTCCCCAGCCTCCCCTTTCCCCCACGCCCACATGGGTTCTTGGCTACTCACTTTTCACAGAACTTCCTAGGTCTTTGTAGAATGAGCCAGGATGCTCTGTAACTTTCCCTTGCTTTACAATTCTCTCTTCAACACATCTTAAGTTTTAAAGCTCCCCTTCATTCAAGTGACTGTCAATCTCCTTCATCAAATAAATTATGCGAATTTACCTTTTAGGAGTTTATTTATTTTGGCTTGCAATTGAATTGTAGAAGCTTAATATAATGTTACAAAGACTTAAGGCCAACTCTACGAGATGAAAATCAAGCCTAACACTGCTTGATGACCAAGAATCTGAGACTAGATAAACCAGGAACCTAGAATAAAATGAAACACTACTGTTGTAAAAAAAAAAAATGTAGAAATAAAATGACTCCTAATGACATTCTATATTTGTATGTCATCACCTTGCTCAGACATCACCAGAGAAGCTTCTTCCTGTAGCAGTTAAGCACAACTAGAGAACCACAGCTAGACATTATGTATAGAGTGAGAGATCTTGAAACACTCAGCCCTAATAGGGATGTCTCTATCAAGTCCATCTCCATAAGGCTCAGGAGGCCTTGTGGAAGAGGAGGTAGAAAGGATGTAAAAGTCAGAGGAGGCGGGGGATATCAAGAAAGTGAGGCCCTCTCCATGACTGACACACACATAAAGTCACAGAGACTGAAGGAACACATTAAACATGAATACACTGCTACCGCTGCCTGCATGTTTACACCTTCAGGTTGCTGACAGTTCATTCATGTTATTTTGTAGTGGAAGTCAGCCAGAAAGACCTTTCTTCATGTACTTATATAACCTTCACTGGTTAACCAAAATCCCTAATGGTCAAAATACTGTATCTTACTGTCCTCTTAGGTACAAACTTATTTTTAAAAAATGGTATCACTTGTTGTCATGGAACTCTGAGGTAATTATTGCTAGGCTGCTGTACTGATAATGAGTGTTCAATTCTTGATTATCTTATCTTTTTGATCAGTAATTTCCCGAAGATGTGACTATCACATTTAGCCAGTTCACTTGTCTTCTGTATCCTAATTATGAAGTATGAACTCATTTGGGCTTCTTTAAGGATTTACAACTCACAAAAAAAGTGTATTTAACATTAGCATCTTTTTCTTGGCCCTGTTGATATCTCTCACTTCCTTGAAACATATCTTTTTTCCTTTTACTCAAATATTTTATCAAACAATTAAGCAAGATTTGAGGTTTTAACCAAATAGCTTTCTTCAAATAAATTTGCTTATATCACGACATTTTCAAATAAATTGATGTACCTACATGCATTTTGAATGCCACAGCATAGTATTAAACTATACTTTACTTTAGCTCAACTTTTAGTGTAGTGGAACAACTTAGCTTTCAGGCGGCCCAAGTTTCAGATGTACCTTTTTTCTTTCAATATTTGGTTGGCTTTTACATGTTTAATAACATATATCAAAAATAGAGCTCAAACAAGGAGTGTAGATTGAGGATCCTATCATGATAGGGATGAGTGCATTGATATCTGTTATAATTAGCAAAAAGATAATTTGAGAATGTCCTTATTAGTATTCTATTGTGAGCCTGCCTTCCACAAGAACTATGTGAGGGAACTGTTTCCAAAATCATCCTCCTAACAAATGACAATTAGTAATTAATGTCAATGAATATTTTATTGAATAACATTCCATCAACAAGTATAATCCTTTCTTAGGGAGCTATGACAGAATTTTAATAGCGTTATTAGATTTATTGCAACAAGTAAACAAACTATGAATTGTTTGGAGAACTTTTGCGGCCCCTGTGGAGATATCTTATACCTGGGACTGGGAATTGTGTTTAGTAACCCATTGCTTCTAGGGGTAATATTATCTAGTGATGGAATCTATTTTATTTGGGTTGTAAGACCCTAGGTTTTCATATGGCTTTTCCACATACGCGTTAGTTTGGCTAATCCTTGCCATGGCCTCCCCATGTCCCTCATTCCCCTAAGCCCTTCTGACTTAAACATATCACCCTACTATTTCTCCTTTTGCATTTTGCTTTTACTCATGTTCCACTCTCCCCATTCTCTTAAGGCACTCCATTCCAACAATTTCCTGATCTCATGACTTGTGAAGTACTTAAACAAATAGAATCAAATGATTGACGTTATCCACCTATCAGAGGGAACACTCATTTATTTTTCTAGGCCTTGATCATTCCACTCAATGGATTTTTTTCAGTTCCAACCATTTACCTGCAAATGTCATTATTTTATCTTTCTTGACAGGAGAATACAATTTTGCTGTGCATGTGTTCCACATTTTCTTTTCTTTTTTTTTTTT
>NC_034594.1:11492655-11511713 GCF_900095145.1 Mus pahari | reverse complement strand
CACAACCTCGCCAGCATCTGCTGTCACCTGAATTTTTAATCTTAGCCATTCTGACTGGTGTGAGATGGAATCTCAGGGTTGTTTTGATTTGCATTTTCCTGGTGGCTAAGGATGTTGAACATTTTTTCAGGTGTTTCTCAACCATTAGATATTCCTCAGTTGAGAATTCTTTATTTAGCTCTGTGCCCCATTTTTTAATGGGGGTGTTCCACATTTTCATTATCCATTAATCAGTTGATGGCCATTAAACTGATTTTATTTTGTACCTATTGTGACTAGAACAGCAATGAGTATGAATGTTCAAGTATTTTTGTAGGATGATATAAAGTCTTTAGGTTTCACTGGGTAACATGGAAATTTGTTTTATTTCTATGTTTTTTTTTTTTAATTGAGTTTAAAGAAAACTTACAAATGATTTTCAAAGTAGCTGCCCTAGTCTAGACTCTCACTAACAGTGTGTATAGGGCTTCAGTTTCCCGACAATGATGCCAGGATTTGTTCTCATTTGTCTTCTTATTGACAGCCATTCTGACTGGAGTGAGATGACATCTCAAAGTAGATTTATTTTGATTCTCCCTGGTAACTAAGGACGTTGGATACTTTTAAAGTGCTGCTTAGGCATCTGTACCCATTCTTCTGAAAACTTCTACTTAATCCCAAAGACCTTTTTAAAAAATGTATTTTTAACTTTTATTTTTACTTTACGTGTATAAATTTTTTTACCTGCATATATGTCTACTTCTGTAAGGCAAATAATATAGTCAATAGGACACATCAGAAACCTACCAATTGGGGGGAAAAAATCTTCACTAACCCCACATCTGATAGAGAGATAATATCTAAAATATATAAAGAACTCAAGAAGCTAACCACCAAGAAACCAAACAACTCAATCAAAAAAATAGGGTATAGAACTAAACAGAGGACACACAACAGAGGAATCTTGAGTGGCTGAGAAGCACTTAAAGAAATGGTCAAAGTCCTTAGTGATCAGGGAAACGCAAATCAAAACAACCCTGAGATTCCACCCTACACCAATCAGAATGACTAAGATAAAAAATTCAGGTGCCAACACAAATTGTCAATGATGTAGAGAAAGAGGAACACTTCTCCATTCCTGGTAGAATTGTAAACTCATATAACCACTCAGGAAATTAATCTGGAGGTTTCTCAGTAAATTGGAAATACATCTACCTGAAGACTCAGCTATACTACTCTTGGGCTTATACCCAAAAGATGCACCACCATGCCACAGGGGCATGTGTTACACTATGTTCATAGTGGCCTTATTTGTGATAGCCAGAAGCTGGAAACAACCTAGATGTCCCATGACAGAAGAATGGATATAGAAAGTGTGGTTCATTTACACATATTAAGAGTGAGGACATCTTGAGTTTTGCAGGCAAATGGATGGAACTAGAAAATATCATCCCGAATGAGGTAACTCATACCCCAAAGGACATGCATGGTATATACTCACTAATAAGTGGATATTAGCCAAAAAGTGCAGAATACACAGGATACAATCCATAGAACTCAAGAAGGTTAACAAGCGTAAGGACCCAAGTGAGGATGTCTCAGTCCCACGTGGGAGAGGGAAGAAAGCTTTCAAGAGGAGGGATGGGATTGCCATCCCACAGTCAAAACCTCTGATTCAGAATTGTTCCTGTCTGAAAGAATTGCAAGGTCAAAAATGGAGAAGAGCCTGAGGGAAAGAAGGTCCAATGACAGACCCAAATTGGGAACCAGCTCAATGGGAGGCCCTAAGGCCTGATACTATTACTTATAACTATGGTGTGCTTGCAAACAGCAGCCTGGCAAGACTGACCTCTGAAATGCCCAACAAGCAGCTGAAAGAATCAGATGCAGATATTTGTACCCAACCAATGGACAGAAGCTAGTGACCCCTTTGGTTGAATTAGGGAAAGACTGGAAGAAGCTGAGGAGGAGGGAAACTAGAGGAATACCAGCAGTCTCAACTAACCTGGACCCCCGAGATTGCTCAGACACTGAACCATCAACCAGGCAGCATACACCAGCGGAAATGAGCCCCCCAACACATATACAGCAGAGGACTGCCAGATTTTGACTCAGTGAGAGAAGATGAAGCTAACTCTCAAGAGACTTGAGGCCCCAGGTAGTGGGGAGGTTTGGTTGGGTGAGGGTGCGGGTAGGGACATCTTCTTGGAGACAGGGGTGGGAGTGGGGGTGGGGGTAGGAGGTATGGAATGTGGAACAGTCAGAGGGCACACCTGGAGCGGGATAAAGACTGGAATGTTAAAAAAAAAATTAAAGAATTAAAAAACATAAGCCAAAAAATAAATCGCAGCACCAAGAGCTAACGCAGAGGCCATGGAGGAATGCTGCTTACTGATTTGCTCCCCATCTCTTGCTCAGCCTGCTTTTTTTATACTACCCAGAACCATCCACCCAGGGATGATACTACTCTCCACATCAATCATCAATCAAGAAAGTCTTGCTCAAGCTTGTCCACAGGCCAATCCTGCAGAAGCATTTTCTCAACTGTGGTTTTCTCTTCCAAAATACTCACTTGTGTAAAATTGACCTAAAACCTGGCTAGCACACTCCACAGGTGGAGGTCATGAGAGAACTCAGAGGAGTAGCTACTTTTCTTTCAGTATGTGGATTCCAAGGATTGAATTCAGGTCTTTAGGTTTCATAGCAAGCACATTTATACCTGAACCATATTACCAGCTCTTTTTGGATTTTTTGACCTTTAATTTTTTGTAAAAAAACTTTATTATATACAAAAACAAATTACAAGCTAAACATATCACATGAAGAAACATACAAACATACCTGAAAAATAACCAGACCTAAAGACTGTACAACTCAATCAACTTCAATACCTTTGGACTAGCCATTTGAAATAGAAGCTCTGGAGTTATGTTATAGTTTGTATTTTTATTATAAAATATATTTTATGAACCTATCTCCTACCAAAAAGTGAAAATTCCATGAGATTTAGAACTAGAAAAGCAATCAGCTTCATATCGTTCATGGCATCTGGTCATTGACTTCATTGTCTTTCCTCACCTTTACAGTTATTCAGTCTTCTTTTCTTTTCTTTTCTTTCTTTTTTTTTTTTTTTTAAGATTTATTTATTTGTATGAGTGATCTATTTGCCTGTATGCCTGCCTGACAGACAGAAAAAGGAATCAGATCCTATTACAGATGGTTGTGAGTCACCATGTGGTTGCTGGGAATTGAACTCAGGACTTTTGGAAGAGCAGCTAGTGCTGTTAACTGCTGAACCATCTCTCCAGCCCCAGCCTTCTTTTCCTCATGTTATTATGTTCCCACAGTATATTTGTTTACATATGTACATGCGTTATTGTCTAAATCATGTATGTAAGAAAGAATACATCGTTTCTTTTTTTCTTCCTGAGATTGTGTGATCTTACTTAATATACTGTATTTAAGTCCATTCATATTCTTAAAAATTTTGTGATCTCATTTTTCTTGGGAAATGAAGAGTACTCATACAGTGTTGTGAGAGCAACTATCAAAACAAATTTTATTATTTACTAATTAAATTGTATAGTGAATAATATCTTTTAAATATTTCAGTAGTGTAATAATAATTATTAAACGGAAACTTAACTTTATTCTTTTTTTCCCTGTTTCTTAACATTACTTTCATTATAATCACTAAATCTTATGTGTCCTTAATATAAAACTGAAATAATAGAGAAGATACAAAGAGAAACTTGAGAATTACTGTATTTCCACCAACCTCATCCTTCATGGTCTCACTTTGAGAAATGCTTTTTTTATCCTCTTTCTCTGTTTCTATGAATATCTACATATCCCAATTTCATTTCTAAGTGGAGGATTATGCTTTCATTATGAGTTTAAGAATAATTGTAAAATGTTTTCCATATTACTCTTTTCACTTAAAAATAAATTCTGGACATGTTTCATAAGCTTATAGATATCCTTTGTAATTGAATTAGAACTCTTCCAGAAAATCACAGAGATTATAAGCATACAGCTCAATGAGTTATCACAAAAGGAGACCATTCACCTAAATAGGACCTAACTTTAAAATCGTGTTACCTATTTGATTAGAGGTCATACAAACGGGCAGAATATATTTTTATTAGTTTAGGCTACTAAGTTAGTGGTAATTTGCTGTGTAGCAAGATAAAATTAATATTGTTTTGTTTCCCTTAACATTCCAATTTGTCCAGAATTTATATATGTACATATATCCTGAATTTATACATGTATATTTTAAACATTCTTACATATCCATTCCCATTATGTTTTATTTTATTCCTGGTGGGTTTTATAAATATGTATTCATTAATACGTGGGTTTTATATGGCATTGTATGCAGATCATATAGCAAGTACCAATAAAATTGTTTTAAATCTGTTCAACATGAGCATCCTGAGAAGTACCTAGCTTTGTGTTTGGTGAGCACCTAGAGATACAAAAATGCATTGAAGGCTAGAATTGATATAAGAAGGACTGTGCTGTACATCCATAAAGATGAAAAATTTATTAAACCAATGATTCTCAAACCCTTGATTACTTCTTTTTTTTTTTTTTTTTTTATTATTATTTTCTTTATTTACATTTCAAATGCTATCCCGAAAGATTCCCATTGATTACTTCTAAAGATCCATTTTCATACTGAAAATCTATTAAGACACCCTAATAAGATTATTAAATACACAACTTGCATGTTTTGGTTAATTGATATTTTTTTCTAAATAGAAATTGATATTTCTTTAGTTCAAGTGGATCTTGAGCTCTCTATGTACCAGGCTAGTCTTGAACTCCTGGACGTCTTTTTGCTTCAGTTTCCCATGGGCTGGGATTACAGGTGAGTCTCAACATACCAGGCTTAATTGGAGTTTAAACAGATTTATTTTCAAATATTTATATGTTCCCTTGCCCAGCCTTGAAACTCCGACCTTGCTGCCACTGACCATGAGACCACCTGGAGTGGAGCCTTCCTACCTAGATGGCTCTATTGTTGTCTCTATTATTCTGTCACCTGCCAGCTCTTCTCCAGGACACTGCTACCTGCTGAGAGATGCTTGAGATATTCCGGAGACAGCATCCTGCAGATCCGCCTACAGGCTCGCACCTGTAGGACAGGCACCGAGAAGGGATCAGCGGGGGATGGGTCTCCTCTCTTTATAAGCACAGACTCTTAGTAAAACTTTGAAGCCTTGAACAGAAAATCATGTCTTGGGATCCATTATTACTCTCGCCATTTTCTCCCACACAGCTCCTGCCTCCCACTCAGGAATCCAGTTAGTGTGGCCGCAGGCGGCTACATTTATATATTAATTCATTTTAAAAGGCACTGTGGGTTAGCCTATAAAACATATATTGTGTAGTGGAATTATGTCTTCAAAACAAAACTGATAAAAATCATTATTATCCTATTAACTCTGTTAGTACCTTCAATGCTAAAGGCTACATTCTCTTCTTTACTATGTATCTGCTGTGAATGGTTGCTTTGGTTAAACTCTGTGAAGCCCAGACTCTAACATAGAGGAAGGACACTTTTAACAGTCTAGACAAGCTGGCCAAGTTCTTAAGCTCCTTAAGCTTTAGTAGGAATTTGGAAGTAGAAACCACCTTAATGACCACTCAGCACTATGCTCTACTGATACTCTATCTCTTATACTTGAATACTTATTTTTATTTTGTCCATGCATGGTTTTGTTTTTTTGATAATTTAAAAAGCATTATCTCTTTAAAGGTTAGGGTTAATGTTATTGTCAAATTGATTAAGTTTGGAATTGGCTAGGATTCATATATCTGGGTCTGTCTCTGAAAGTGTCCTCAGAGTGACTTAACCAGAGAATGGAAGGACCATTATGCATGTAAGAGACATCATGATATTAGTGGGGTTCTAGAGAACAGTTCAGAATGGAGGATACATCTGTGATCCAGATCTGAGGCAGGACAACAACATGCCTTTGATCTGGATTTGAGGCTTCGAGAAACAAGCTTTTTATCTAGACCCTGAGATGGCATGACACACTCTTTCAATCCAGATTGTCACACACCTTTACTCCAGACCTTGAGGCATCTTTAATCTGGATCATACTGTCTGATAGAGACCTAATTAAGGACAGCGGAAGGATTTGTTCATTCTTCACCTGCTTTCATTCCACATGCAAACTCATGGGAGCATACTTCTTCAGGATACAAGCTTATACTGAAGACCCCTGAAACACCCAGCTGCGTGGGAATGAACAACTATTAGGTTCTTGGGCTTCCCATTCACAGCTGGCTATTGTTAGGTTACTTAGACTTCAGCCTGTAAGTCATTCATTAATTAAGTCATTCATCATACCACTATCTCTCTATACCATTTATATCAATATCTATTTCATCTATATCTATTTTTGTCTATCTATCTATCTATCTATCTATCTATCTATCTATCTATCTATCTATCTATCTATCATGTATCTATCTATAGTCTATCTATCTATCTATCTATCTATCTATCTATCTATCTATCTATCTATCTGTCTATCTGTCTGTCTGTCTGTCTATCTATCTATCTATCTATCTGGATCCATTTCATAAGTCTGTGATTCTAGAGAACCCTGACTAGTACAGATGTTGGAGTGGGGTTATTGCTGGGATAGACTTGAAGGGGTTGTGCAAAGAAATTGAGGTTGGCATTATGAAGAGAGCATATGTGAGGATATTGCTAAAATACAGCCTAGTTGCCACAGAAGATCCCAGCATTTTGGAGATGCTAGTACTATGAGATGACCACCAAGAACAGCAATAGCAGTGGAGTAAAGCCACCCAGAGTCTAGATAAGCTGTGAGTGCTACAGAAGGCAGAGCTGGAGAAGTGACCCAAGCCCTGTGAAGGAGTCCAGAAGATCATGAGTGGATCTTAGACATTGGATGGCTCTGATTTTGATTTGATTTGATTGTGACTGTGCCCTGATTTTTCCCTCCTAAAGTATGAAATTATTTTACTGGATCCCACAGCTGAAAGACTTTTATATTTAAGACTTTGGATTTTACAGAGATTTGATATTTTAAAGAGACTGAAAATTTAATGTGCTTGAATTTGTAAATATTGTGAAATTTCTAAATTTATTTATGTTTTTTTTTTAAAATTTCTTTATTTATTATATGTAAGTACACTGTAACTGACTTCAGATACCCCAGAAGAGGGCATCAGATCTCATTACGGATGGGTGTGAGCCACCATGTGGTTGCTGGGATTTGAACTCAGGACCTCTGGAAGAGCAGTCAGTGCTCTTAACTGCTGAGCCATCTCTCCAGCCCTATTAATGGTTTTAAGGTGAGATCTTGGGGATAAATGAGAAAGGAAGGGTTGTGCCTTAGTATGTGTTTGTGAATCAAGATGGTAATGGGTCATTTGTACTGGCTGGTTTTGTGTGTCAGGGAGGAAGGAGCCTAAGTTGAGGAAATGCCTCCATGAGATCCAGCTGAAAGGCATTTTTTTCAACTGGTAATCAATGGGGGTGGATTCAGCTTTATAAGAAAGCTGTCTGAGCAAGTCAAGAGGAGCAACCCAGTAAGCTGCTCCCCTCCATGGCTTCTGCATCAGGTCGTAGACCAGGCTGGCCTCAAACTCAGAAATCCGCCTGCCTCCGCCTCCCGAGTGCTGGGATTAAAGGCGTGCGCCACCACACCCGGCTTTCTATCCTGACTTCCTTTGCTGATGCACAGCATTGAACAAGTGTAAGCTGAATAAACCTTTACCTCCTTAGCTTGCCTTTTTGGTTATGATGTTTCTTCTCAGGAATAGAAACCCCAAGACATTCAGAATACAGATTTTTCCAAACATTTAATTAGTTAAAAATATTCTTAATTATTTTCCCTAAGGTGATAAGTTGATTTTTGAAATTACCAAGTAACACTGTTTTAGAAACTATACATTCTCCACTAGTCAGTATCTCAAGTCATCATTTTCATAGGGACACATTTGATTAGCAACTTGGAAAATTGCATAGGTGTTTTTCAAGTAGTAACTAGTATTCCTTAGCATGAAGTCAACACATGTAATGTGTGTGCTCTATATTTTATAGGCATAGAAATATGCAACATTTATTAAACAATAAAATAAATTCTATTGCATTACTAAAAGTATTTTTAACAGTACCCTTGTTCTTCTGTTCATAGAAAAGAAAAAGTTCAATGCACAATTTAATACTACTATTCACAACATCAATACATTAACAGCTTGACCTCTGATGAGTGCAAATGCCAATACCCTGATTCTGATATTACGGACATCTAAAAGAATCCTGCTTATAACTTAAGACATGTTAATGGTGGTACCCTGAGGCATATTAATACACTTTGGAATAGCTATGCATTAAAGTTTTCAAATATCTTGAAAGAAAATAAAGAGCTAGAGTGAAACTGGAATTATCATTAAACTTTACAATAATGCTTCTTCAACAAGGGTTCAGTTATTTAAAATTTCCTTTGAACATGTAAAATATTTCAGGCTTCCTCATTAATTGATAAATAAAAGTCTTTGATATGGTTAATTTTATGTCACTTTGAAAATTATTCTTTCACAAAGTAAGACGCAGTAATTCTAATTTAAAAAGTTTTTATAAAGAAGGAGAGAAGATATTCACATTCTATCAGAGCAAATATCCAAACGAACTTGAAGAGAGTGTTTTCGTAAAGTACAATGTAAGTGAAAGCCCATTTAATTAAGCAAAGTGATCATTCTGTACTGACCCAAGCAGCCTACAAAGAAGAAGAACAAGTTGGGAAAGACAACAAATGATTCAAAACAACCGAGTAATCAGATACAAGTGGAGGGTTGAAAAGTACAGGAGAAAAAACTTATTTCCCATGAGTGTTCAAACTGTATAGCTTGAGAGAATTGAAATTACAAATTCAATAATAGAGCTTCCCCAAATAAAATATAATAGTAGAAAATGGATTAAACCAATATTCACAAAGCAAAGCAACTAAATAGATGAAATAAATACAGAGATTTAATTATAAATTAAGAATTATAAAAATCTTCCTGAACATGGTTAAAACTCAGTCTGTTGTGATCCTCCTGTATGTCCTATCTGTGGGCCACTCAATCTACCCATTTTTAATGCATATTTGAGAACTTTAGTTACATGGGATTCCAAATATACACATATATGGTTGCCCAATGTCGACTTCAAATCATTTGACAATGTGCAGCGTAAACTTTGCAATTATGGAATAGCTAAAACTATCAGGAAGTATCTTTGTTTTCTATAAAAGTATCAGCAACATATTTCTGAACATAATTGTGGTAAAAATTATTTAGTTTTACAAACAAGGAATTTGTAGTAATTACTAAAAGACAAAAGACATTTTCAAATTATAACCACAAAAGTAGTCATAAATGATAACTACTGTTAGATAAGCTTCAATATTTTATAGTAAACTTTATTGATTGAATAGTATAGAAAGCTGATCTCAAATTAACATGCCTTATTAAGTTTAGTTCCAAAGGTACCCTTCTGAAATAAAAACATGAACCAAATGTAAATTTTCAGTCCTTCTGTCTGTGTTTCTTAAAGATGAGGGTACATTCTCAGGATTGTGTTTTTAAGCAACTTCAGCATTTTATGGAAGAGCAGTATGTGCTCTTAAGTACTGATTCATATGTCTTTCCCCTAAATTAGTTTTTAATAAGCAGGTACACATAACTAGAATTTAAATTGTATATTATTGCAGATACATTAGTTATGAACAAACATTTGATTATTATTATCATGCTAAATTTTATAAACAATTGTATTCTCTACGCTTTTATATGACTGGTAACAGAATAGCTCTATTTCCACTAACATTACCACAAATATATTACTACTCTGGAATTCTATAATAGCTACAGCTCCATTAGAACCTTCCTGGACCACAGTTACAACTATGTTGTCTGTCATTGACTTAAGCATCATTATTTCATTTATCACATTATATAGCAAATGTTAAAAGTAGTGTCTTTCCCATCATATTCCCATTTGTGCTACTTTTGGAAAAGTCTTGAAAGCTTTAGATGAGCTTATTATTAAGCCATTGAGAAAAAGTCTTGCCCTTGTTTTGCTGAAAAGATGCTTGTTGATCCATTACAAGACTATGAACCTATTTTTTCTTCAAATCATTGTATGTTTGTAATGTACACATGTTGAAATTGTATAATAATTCTTTAAATAGCTCATTTATGTAGAGATTTTTGGAGTATTTTATTCAGCAATATTTTGAAATTTTATAAAATCTGTAATTTTTTAGTTTCATATTTGTCAATAAAAACATTGATGTATCTGCTGAGTTAAGATGCTAATTAAGCATGCTACTTAGAGTAATATTAAAGAATGATGTTTAGAGTAAGAGAAATAATAATTTCTCTCTAAGGAAATGGACTATTGTTGTTGGATTGTATAGCTTTACTGAAACATAATCCCAATAAACCTGTTTAAAATTCATATACACCTTTGTATCTTTTTTCTCTTAATGTAAGTATACAAAACATACTTTAGGAAATGAATAATTATGAAACAAATATCACATAGAAAGAAATTCAGATTGTTTTCTATTTTAGTATGCTTGGATATTGAGTTGGTTTTAGATCTAAATTTTAATAAAATATCACACTGTTGAAATATTCTACGTAGTTCAGGGAATGGCCCACAATACTGATCCTTCGAATTGTGAATGCATGAGTTTACTAAGCATATGTCAAAGCAAAAGAATAGATAGTTAAGTGGAAGATCAAGGGAAGCAACAGATAGATGATAAGGCATTATCAAATTGGAGGCTAAATATCTAGCAGAAATGGACTGGGGAACCTCCTATTGAAGTAGTGAGCTATTCCTGCTTGAAAGAGTAGCTAATGGTGCAGAATATCCTTTTACATGAGGCTTCCAAGTAAAAGAAGAAGTAGCAACAGTGGTAATAGCATCAAATAGGACATATGAAATCATCCAGCAGGAACAGTCATTCTGGAGTCCCTGGTGAGCGTTCTCAGCACAATGCAGCTTCTCTGTAGGGATAAACTTCTAGAGTCTTTCCCCCACTGTAGGCATTTCCATATCATGAAATAAACAATAGCAACCTCCACTGGAAGTATTTTCTCCTTTAGTTTACTTCAAGGACACATATTTGTCCTCTGTCCTTTAGAGAGCTGAGAAGAGCAACCTGTCCCTAGACAATGGGTTCTCAGAGGACACTTGAAATAAACATGCTGGAGCGTAGGACAGGAAAACTCTCTTCACTTGCAGAGTCCACTTTCAACAAGCTTATATAATGTTTAACAGTATATTCATTACCAATATAGCACACATTATAAATATAAAACAGTATTTATGGTTTATATGTCATTGATCACATTAAACATGTTCTGTATTTCAGTCATTCTAATGATGGCCTCAAATATCAATAAAGTTCCCTCATGTAGGGATTTAATAGTTACTCTCCCCTGACCAGATCTATGAAGGTTTATCATTTCATCAAAGAATATTTCAAACAAAGCTTTAAGAGCTATATTCTTCCAGGTACTGTTGGAGGAACGCTAGAGAAGGGGTGAGCTAGAAAGCTGTAAAACACGGCTGCAGAAAGTAGTCTCTATCGTGGACAGGACATGCAAACCCCAGCTTCTGGTGTGCGAATCTATTTGCTCTCGTTTAAATCTGTTGCAAAATATATCACAGTCATCAATTCCATGTATGTAGTGCTTCCTACGTGTTGAGAACTATTAACTATCCCTTGTCCAACTTTGTCCCTCACAGTGCCTTGAAGAATGCTATGCATTTTAAGTCTGTTAAATTTAATCACTGTCATAAAAATAAAGATAAGACTAAATGAAAGGAGACTTCCAAGTTCCTTCTGCATGTGATGCCTGAATTTATCCATTCATGTCTTGGGTACACTCCTCCCCATAATTGCCTATGGCTGGTGCAACTGAAAATAATAAAGGCTCACTGGGGCAATCATTCAATCAACCAACCAATCAATCAATCAATCACAAGGCTCAACTCAACA
Organism: Mus pahari; assembly: GCF_900095145.1. Classification (NCBI taxonomy): domain Eukaryota; kingdom Metazoa; phylum Chordata; class Mammalia; order Rodentia; family Muridae; genus Mus; species Mus pahari. Next base: position 11,499,681 of record NC_034594.1, on the reverse strand, counting down.
AATGAATAAACAGTTGGAGAATCTTCTTTTCCCTTCTCTCTGAGAAGAGAAGGTGCATTTGGAACAGGGTGTCAGGGCATACTGCTGGCTTCCGATGCCCTATCACATCACAATACCAGCACATAGGAAATATCTAATAGAGAACTGGTGCATACTCAGCTGGGAATCCCTTTATGTAGAAAGCCGGTGATATCACTCCAGATTTAATTTGCTTTCTCTGGCACTATCAGTAATCTCTTTTGTGTGCCATCCCTAAATGCAAGACAAGGGAACCTTCTAATCCTATTCACTTGTCAAATTCTTCCTGAAGAAATTTCTAGACACTGACCCTTCTTTTGTTTGCTATTCAAATTCACATATTAGGGGATACAAAGATGCTTCAGAGCCAGTGTTCCGCCCCTGATGTTGGTCCTGTAATTTGCCTCCTGGGATGTGGTCAGATGTCTGCCTCTAATTCTCAAAGATCACACATTTCCTTAAGTTATGCGTATGCCTTTTCAAAGACACCGGAGTGAATATCTGCAAAGTAACACATTGCACGAGGAGAAGCCCTGATTGGTACTGCTTGTCAAATAGCTCATTTTCAGAAAGTGTACCTAAAGAGTTTTGTGTGGTCTCCCATCTCTTCTCCAGTGACCTATTAGCGGCTGTCTGACTGGGTTCCAGAGTTCTGAACTGGTGCTGCGGTGGGGCTAAGAACGGTTCCTTTTCATCCCCACTGCTGCTCTCCATGCTGCCTCTGTTTCACATCTCCCACAGAGAGGTTTTTTAAAAAAAACAAAACAAAACAAACAAAAAAAAAAAAAACCTTGTTCTTTCTAAGGATTTTTAGTCTAACTCCATATGGATTCAAGTTTTATCATCCTTTTGTTCCTTTTTCTACATCAATTAGTTAGTGCTGCAAACTGAAATAAGATGAATGCGTAGTTTTGAGCTAGGAATATAAGTGAAAGTTAATATCGGCCATCCAGTCTGGTATTTCTCAATAGCCTTTCCTTAAATATTTGATGACATAAAATACAAATGCTCAATAAATGTTTGTGACACGGAATTGAATTGAGCCGAGATGCCCAGGAATAAAACCATAAAAGGAACCACAGAAGAAAAAAAGACAGGAGGCAAACAACTCAAGGGAAATCAGCCTTGAGTTGGAAACTGAAACATGCCTTTCCTCTCTTCGCTACTTTTTAAGTGTTCCTTCATATAATATACTAGTTTTAAAGGATTGGAATTTGGTCTCAGGTTATGGGGCACCTTTTAGAAGGCAAGAAAACAAATGAAGCTCAAGTCTCTCTGTGTTCATTTGTTGGGAAGCTTTTTCCAGGTTGACAAACTCCAGGATGTGAAAAGGTAACCACCTCAGGAAACTGCTCTGCTGCGACAACCATAAGGGACAAAACCAGACACTGATGTCCCTCAGAGCACGACTGCTTTCTTTCTAATAATTTCTACTTTGATTATTTGGTTGGTCACTGGGTAAGAAAAGCAAAGCAACTTTTTGACACCAACATCAGCTTGACCTCATTAGATTTAAATTCAAGTACCAACTTTAGCAGTAGGCAAGTACTCAGCAGCTGTCTACAGCCTTCCCCAAGAGACCGTCCATCGAGTGGCAGCCGGAGTCAAAAGTGTGGTCCAGAGGAGACAAATCCCTTGGGGCTGCTATTGCTTTGGCGGTGACCTGTTTTAGCAGTTAAAAATAAAAGACATTTTACCCCCAAGGAAATATCTTCCAATTCTATATAATATTAAAAATGAAAAAGCTCAGGAAATCACTTTGCTTATGGCTTGAAACTATTACGCTTGTGTCTTTTGTTGCATGTTTTGTTTTGTTTCTCTTGCAATGCACGATTGCCTCCCAATTTCCCAGTCATCTGCCAGCCCTGACATTTTATATGAAAAAGCAACTCCCCCACTCTTTCCTTGCTTTTGTTTTTAACATTAAAAAAAAAAAATCAAACATTCTGAATCTACCATTTAAACATGGTTGTCTCTGGTACTGGGGAATAAATACCACTGATCTTGTCTGATTAGTTTTTTTTTTTTTCCCCAACATGCAGCATAAATCCTCACATGAAATTTAATGTTCAAAATTGCTAAAGTGTCCTTTTAGGCATTTTAAACATGGTTAAGTAATTTAAATGGCTCAAATTTGTTCATGAATGCTGAATCAATTTTTGCTAATTATTTCAAAGTAGAGGAGCAAATATGTGGGAAAGGACAACATGCCCCATAGGTAACCTATTGAAGTACCAGAAACATTAAACCCCTTCCATAGATGATGGCAAAACTCACACACACGCATTTCAAAAGAAATAAAGCAATCATATTTTGATGACTGAAGGTTGGTGCTCGTCAGTCATGTGTGGTCAGGGAAGAAAGAGGCTTATGAATTCTGTTTATGGGCATCCTTATGAGCATCCTTACGAGCATCCTTATGTGCATGTTGCATGGGGATGCAGAGAGCCTGGAATATAAAGGCTTTTCTTTCAAGTAAACATTTTAATACTACTTTTTATTTTTTTTAACTAGCTCATAGCAGCAGAAGAAATGTTGCTTACAAAGCAATAGTCATTTTCTCAATCATCAATTGGACCCAGCTTTGGGATGCCTTCTTCCAAGTTATTAAATATTGAATGCAATTCATATTTAGTGACTTATATAATAAACTATGCCCTGAAACATTTACAGCATTTATATTTTACTGCTATAGCCATATGCTGTCAAGTTCATATGCTTGCTATAGTCTATCCTGTCATTTCAAAGCTGGTTTGTAAGTCATGTTCTATTGAGTGACTCATAAATTAAAGATACTTCTAAATCCGTACAAAAAGCCTGAGACTTCTCTCTTAGAGTGGTTCATGCACTAGGTTAAAAGAGTTTTCACACAATATTGAAATAAATAATGCATTGGCTTGATAGGTTAACAGTTGACAGAGAAAAGCAGAATGGCAGACGGGAAGCATTCAGTGCTTAAAAGGCACTGAATTACAAAACAGTTCCGTTTAGCTCATTTGTTTTTAGATTCAAATAATAATAGTATTATTTCTACAAAGCAAACCCAGACTCATATAGCATTCTTATGAGATGTAGTCCTAATGAACATTGCCAATGAAATATGGAAAAAACCTGCATATGAAAAAGGTCATATTAGTCTGCTTTGATTGCATTTTATTTAAGAAAATAAAAGCCAGGGCTTATAATAAACATTTATTTATAAAGGTAACACTGATGTGTATTAAACATTCAATGCAACTTTAAAAATTTAGGTATGAAAGTATGTTACTTTAGCCTTTGACAATTTTGTATATGATTTTTCACACTTCCTTCATTACCCTCTCTAAGCTTTTCCTCTCTCCCCAGTGAAGCCTTTCATTGTGAGCATAAAAAGTATAAATAATTCTATGTATGTGGGTGTTATGTCTGCTGCCACTGATATGTGTATATATGTATGTCATGATCCAATAGAATGTTCAATAGAAGTTCAGAAGAGGGCATTAGAGCCTCAGGAACTGGTATTACAGGGAGTTATGAGTCATCATGTTGGTTTTGGAAATCAAAATACTATTAAGCCACCTGTCTAGCCCAAAGTATTACAGTTCTATAGTCATGGTTTCTAATATCAACCCATCAGTCCAGAGAAAATGACTTGGCATCAGAATTTTCAGTTTGTGATTTTAGGTGGATTTCAAGGTTCAATAGACACTCTGAAAGAATATGGAAAATTATATAAAACTATAATTCTCATTAGAGTCTTAAATATTATATAATAAATATTGATGTCTGTGTCAAATATTAATCAGAGTCAATTAATTTTTCTTGGTAAAATTCTCTCAGTAAACAACAAAAATTTTGGGATACTCCATACATAGAGGCTTCATTATTATAAGCAATATTTACAGCCTTTCAGTAATTCATGAACTTTTTAATTTTAGAAATGGCACTGCTATAATTAGTAAAGTTACTTGTGGGACATTGGGCTGTGCACAGACCAGTTGAGGCTAGATGTTTAATTCCGGGACCTGGTGGTGATAATTCACTTACATGGGATGGAAGGAGTTCGCTCATGTCTCCTGCAACCCTGGCTCCTGTCAAAGTTACTGCCCCCTCAGCCCTCACAAGAGAAGCATGGTTAGTAGTCACATAAGCAATGTCCCAAGCTTCTGACCTTCAGGCTAGACTCTTCCCCAGTTACCTAGCAACAGTAAAGATAACAGCAAACAATAAAAGGGGCTGCTTGGACCCACCTCACTCTCCATCCAGCTAAGCTGTGCTCCCCCTACAGGAACACCCAAGATGTGCTTTTCAACCCAAAATTTTCTTGCTTCTTTATTTAAATGCTTATTTTCTCTCTAGCATTCATGATATATGTCCAAAAAAATTCTCTCAACTTGTTTAAGATTTCCTTTAAGGTTCAAAAGTCATCTAACTCTTAATAACTGGTTTCCTTTTACAGATGAACTGTTACTTCCTACCCCAGATACACAATTAGCATGATATTTTCTTCCTCAGCCATCTAAAATGGACCATGATGTGCTCCTAAGCAAACCATTGCAGGCATAATTTTCGCTATCCACACTATGCAGACATCCCCTGCTGGTGTTTTGCTCCTCTGTTACAATGCCTCTACAGGTCTATCTACACACAGTGCCTGCTGCCACAGATCCACCTGAGACAGAGCCATCTCCTGAGACCTACAGACAACAAAGCTGCCTTCCTCCATAAACCTCATCTGACTGAAGACTCCCAAGACATGCACTGAAACCCACAAAAGACAGACTTAGGACCTCCCAGCTACAAATGAACTCCCTTGCCAAAGCCAAATGGCTGCTGAACTTTGGGGAAGTTACATGATAGTGAGGAAAACATAATGTCTATCTAGGTTAATTAATTCCTGTTCAAAACTGATGTTATTACCCTCAAATTGTACCACCCATGGGACAATTAATTGATTGTACAATCTCTTGCCTTCCGAACCCTTACCCTTAGCCCTCCTCACTACTCTGGCTTTGTTTTGCTATTTCTCTAGGCTATATGGTTTCTTCTGATACTTCCACTCCACCCAAAATTTTACAACAAATGACACAGTCACACAGTGACCCCCTCTTTTTCTTATAAAAACAGAAGGGGGAGTTGTGGGGCATTGGGCTATGCACAAACATCCTGGTTTCCAGTTGAGGCTAGATGTTGAACCCTGGGACCTGGTAGTGATAATTCACTTACATGGGCTTCCCTCAGCCCCCACAATAGAAACATGGTTAGTAGTTAAGTAGGCAACATCCCAAGCTTCTGACCTTCAGGTTAGACTCCTCCTCAATTACCTAGCAACGGTAAAGATAATGGCAAACAATAAGGGGGGCTGCTTGGTCCCACCTCACTCTCTCTCTTCTCTCTCTTGCTCTTACTCCCTTTCCTCTCCCTCTCCTCTCTCCTCTCACTCTCTTCCTCTCTTTCCCTCTTCCTCTCTAGCCTTTCTTCTCTCTTTCTCTTTCCCCCGTCTCTCCTCTTGGCCATGGTGCCCCCCCCTCCCTTCTCTCTTTCCCCTGCCTTTCTACAATAGAGCTCTAAAACCATAGATTATCTCTGTTCATCAAGGCCTGCTGTGTAGACTCCTGCCTGTATGGGAACCTCTCTCCCTCAGCTCTCTCTCCCATAACCCCTACAGTGTGTTGCCCCAGGGCCCCCTGGTTTTAGGGGCTGCCCCTTGTCCACCCCCTATCCAGTGGGGTCCCACCCTGGGGCCGAGTGGAAAGCATCTGGCAGCCCTCCCGAGTCCGTCTGCCCAGAGCATAGGAGGAACTCTGACCAGGCGAGGGCTATCCTCCCCCCTTCTTCCCCCACCCCCTTTTAACTCCCACAGTTACTAGTTCTACCACAAATATTTTATGAGAGACATATTAGCACAGCCTCCTACCTTCACAGACCTTACTGCTCTGTCCTCTTCCACCAGCCAGGCCCCACCTAGTGCCTAATTAGACACAGAAGCTAGTTTCCACTCTTTTTCTCATTTGTTCATCCCCTTTGTCAGGCTTGGTGGCTTTTTAGCCCTGCCAGTCTTTGCATGTGGAGAAGTAAGGTGAAGTGAGAGAGTGGGCAAAGATGCTGAGAGTGGAGCAGATAGAACCCACACTGCAGCAGGCTTCCTGCTCGCTTCAGGTTTAAACTTATGGGTTAGAACTGAAAAAAAAAAAAAAATGAAGGGTATGTACAAGACTCTCTCACACTGCAATTACAGGAAGATTGTGTGTGTGTGTGTGTGTGTGTGTGTGTGTGTACACTGCATGGAAGTCACAGGAAAATGCCAGGTCTCTTCTCTAATTCTCTCTGTTAGCATTCTGTCTACACTCTGCCCCACAGTTACCTGGCAACAGCCAGGTAGGTCTGACCCACTATAAAAGGGGCTGCTTGCTCCTCCTTCCTCTCTTGTTCTCTTTCTTCTCTCTTGCTCTTCCCTTCTTGCTTCCTGCCTCCTTACCCCTTTCCTAACCCCCTTCACACTCTCCACATGTTCATGACTGGTCCCTACTTCTCCTTCTCTCTCCCTGCCTTTCTCTGCCTCTACTACCCTCTTAACTCCCCTCCCCATGCCCTAAATATACTCTGTTCTATATTATACCACCATTGTGTGGCTGGTCCCTCAGGGGGAAGATATGCCTTGTCATGGACCTGCTGAGACATCCCCTTCCCATATACCTGACCACACCCCCCCCCACACATAGAACATATTCCCTCTCTTTTTATCTTTTTATAAACACATCACTCTGTCTTATTTACTTGAGACAAGGTCTCTCCATGAACTAGTAGGGATTTTTTGTGTTTGGAATTCTGACAAGTTAGTTTCCAGGTCCTTTTATTGCTGTGATCCGATGCTGTGGGTACAGGTATGAGCATAGTCAAGCTTAGTACTTCTTGTGGGTGCTGACTATTCATACTCAATTTGGCATTCTTTCTCAAGAAGCACTGCTACCCCAAGAGCCACCTCTTCAGCACGTGCATGCGTGTGTGTGTGTGTGTGTGTGTGTATAT
>NC_034594.1:11486549-11492605 GCF_900095145.1 Mus pahari | reverse complement strand
GTGTGTGTGTGTGTGTTTGTCTCTGGCTACTATTTTCTACTTTGGTTATTCTCTGATTTTTTTTTTTCCTTTCTTTTTGTTACACACCTTCATTGTTGATGCAAATGTTAACACTCACTGAGTTAAACATGAAAGGAAGACTTGTTTTAAAGGGAAAGAACTTTTAAGAGTTGAGTGTGGAAAGAGGCTGGGGAGGGTAATTCAATGGTGGAGGACATCCTAGACCAAACAAGACTTTGAGTTCTACTGAGGTGAAAGGGGATGAAGGTAGGAGAGGATTGGAGTGAAGGGACACCTGTGTTCCCTAATTGGCTTTAAAGAAAAGTAAACTTTTTTTTTCAACATCTTTGTAAAATCAGATAGCTTAAGATCTAGAGAGCCCTGCTTCCCTGGAGTTTAAGGTTCCTACCCTCCCTTCAACGAAGATTGGTTCACTTTCTTCTTTAATGATTGTATTTCAAAGGGATGACTCCCAGGTCCTTGAGAAAGACATTTCTAGGTTGTAAAACTGTCAAGAAGCTTTTAAAATGATTTACATATCAAAGGGGGCAGGGGAAGCACTTACAATGGAACATTTTTTTTTTTTTTCTAAAGTAAAACCTCCCAAGAATTCTGGAAGAAGATGGTTTAAGGTTCCAGCAAGCTAAGGGAAGGGTTTAATGCCATCTTGGTCCTCTGTCTAGGAAAACCATTGGGGCAGACTATCAGATGACTGTTGGACCCTCTCTCCTGAGGGATGCATATTTAGTCTGTGGTAAAAGTGGCTTGTATATTTAATGCTCAAGCACTATCTCTGTCTCTGTTACTGTCTCTCTCTGTATGTGGTGTGTGTGTGTGTGTGTGTGTGTGTGTGTGTGTGTGTGTGTGTGTGTATCTGTGTCTGTGTTGTTCCTAATGTATATTCACAACCCATTGAGTTCATATAATGATCCTTATGTATGTCGTTTCAGGGTTAGCCATTTGGTATTGTAAAATTTACATTTTTTTTTTTTTTTTTTTGGTTTTGTTTTTTTGTTTTTCAAGACAGGGTTTCTCTGTATAGCCCTGGCTGTCCTGGAACTCACTTTGTAGACCAGGCTGGCTTCAAACTCAAAAATCTGCCTGCCTCTGCCTCCCAAGTGCTGGGAGGCGCCACCACACCCAGCTTGTAAAGTTTACTTTTAATAATATGTTTTGCTTGTAACTTGTGAGATTGTAGATGTGAATAGGATATTATGATAGTTTGAAGCTGAAATGTCCCAGGATGGTGCAAGTATCAAAAGCTTCCTTGTTAGCTGATGAGGGTCTTTGGAAGTTATTGTATGTTAAAAACTATAACTTCATCAGTGGACCAATGTATCCAGTTAATATTTGCAGAACATCATGGGGTGAGCAGGTTTGCTCCACCACACACTCCTGATGCCATGAGCTCCTGCCTCATCACAGGCTTGTAGCAATGGAGAAAATTGACCCTGACCTGAAACCTGTAGAATTAAAAGCCACGGTAAAGAAAACTTTCTTCTTTTGAAGTCGTTTCTCTCAGGCATTCTGTCACTAGAAAGTAAGACCACAAATTTATTTGAAAAGACTGATTTAAGTTGTGTTGTAATATGTAGTTTACCACTTCTTGATTTTCTACACAATGTTTAACTCCTTGGAATTTAAGTTACAAGACTTTGTAGTTTATTGAGTGGTTTGTTTTTCCATAGGCTACGAGACCTTGTTGGCAAATGTTTTATTAGCTGTCACATGGTCACATGCTTAAAGTCTGAAATGCTAACAAGGTCTCATTTTATTTAACCTTCCCTTCCTAGCCTTCCGTAGACCTTGATACACTTTGGCTTTCTACTTACAGCTCTTAGGCAGACTTTTGTTTTAGGCATTACAGAAATGTACATGGCTCCCAAGGTTGTGCGCTCTGGGCCATCAAACCCATGCCCATCCTCAACCAGCTTCTTAATTTCTCATTTTAGCACCTACTTTTCCAGGCTCAAAACTCAGCACCATTACCTGGCCTTCTCTCTCAAACTCATTGCTGTGTTTTATAAAAAGAAAGAGAAACCAGGGATATGTTTGGTGAAGGTGCTGTAAGGTGTAGGGAAGAGGGTGACTCTACAGGTCCATGCTGAGGCATCCCTTACTCCTGAGGTACCAGCCACACAGCAGTATAGTATAGAACAGAGTTTATTCAGGGCATGGGGAGGGGAGAGAGAGAGAGAGAGAGAGAGAGAGAGAGAGAGAGAGAGAGAGAGAGAGTAGAGGCTGGCCATGTACCTGTGGAGAGAGTGGGGGAGGGGAATGGGGAGAGAAGGGGAAGAGGGGAAGGGACAAGCAGTCCCTTTTATAGTGAGTCAGGCACACCTGGCTATTGTCAGGTAACCGTGGGGCCAAGCTTAGAATAAATGCCAACACACAAGGTTGGTTCTTGACACTTCCTCCTTAGATCAAACCTTGTAACTTTCCTTCAGCCACCATTAGTCCTATTTAAATCCTCATTACACTTCAGCTCAACTATGGCACTGCCTCCTTGACAGATGTCCTTCCTGGAGTGTCTATTAGCTGTGACCATGGTCACATCAATGTTGTCCAACAGTAATCATCTTAGAACTGCATTCAGAGCCCTTCACTGCTGCTGAAAGGTGATCCAGTGGACCCCGTGTTAATGTCCTGTGATTTCATATGCATCCTCTGGTGAAGCTGAGCACTTGCTTTTTTTCTGCTTGTGTTCACACTGTTCTGTATGAGACGTCCTCCTCATAGTCCTCAGCACAAACATTCTCACTGGATTGAATTCTCCAATAATCCCCCACGTGTGAACTTCCCACAGCTATTTATCCACTACTTTAAAAGTCTACCTATTAGTCTCTGATATTGGTCTAAATATTGAATTGGATTGTTAATATGGTAAATCTGTAACTCTGGGGTGAAAGAGATAAATTGACCTTAGTAGTACTAGAATGTTCTAGGAAATGAGTTTTAATAAGGTAATTGGAAAATATGGATTAATAAGACAAAGTTTGCTCTTATGTGACCAGAAAAGCCCATGACACTGCTGGGGTTTCATTAGCTGGAGCAGAATGTTTGGCACAACTGAACTGTATATGTAATACCTTTTAATAATAGTGTATATAAGCACACTATTTATCTACACCATATAAAGCATATGTGTATATAAATAAACATATAGCATATGACAGGTTAAATGTGTTACATTTAGCTCTGTTCTGGAGGAAGATGGGATGTGGAATTCAGAGGTGTAATCCCAGAAGAAAATGGCCGAGGTTCCAAAGAGGGAGAATAGAGTCGTAAGCAAACAGGATCCTCACTGGATAACCCACAATTATGTGAATGTTGGTGAGTCTACCATAGGTGTGTGTTAGACAATGTCTCTTTGTGTTATGTTGGCCAATTTCATCAGGAGTCACTAATTGGTTCACTTACTCAGCAAATAGTGGGTGACTACTATGCTCCACGTATTGTCGAGGAATACAGTGATAGAAGCCTTGTTGGGAGTTGCTAACATATTGAAGTGTTCGATATTTATTTTTTCTTAACTCCTCAGTCCTGCCTCATTGACCAGTTTTCCTGATACATGTGTCCTCCAGAAGCATGGCTCCCAGGACCATAGCTATGGAATAGAAAACTAGTTAATGAGTCTGCAAAGTGTCCTCCATTGACTTCTTACTCCATGCATTCTCAGCAAGATCTGCATCAGATTCACCTTTGTACACTCAATTGCACTTTAAAAAGCATATAAAGTTTAAATGATGATGTATTAGTTGTGTGTGGTGCAACATTAGTTTAAGGCCAGCACTGTGAATTTGAGTCCAGTGAGACCTTATCTTAAAACCAAACAAAGCAAAGCAAAGCAAAGCAAAGCAAAGCAAAGCAAAGCAAAGCAAAGCAAAGCAAAGCAAAGCAAAACAAAGCAAAGCAAAACAAAGCAAAGCAAAGCAAAGCAAAACAAAGCAAAGCAAAACAAAGCAAAGCAGCAAAGCAAAGGAAAGCAAAGCAAAGGAAAGCAAAGCAAAGCAAAGCAAAGCAAAGCAAAGCAAAGCAAAGCAAAGCAAAGCAAAGCAAAAGCAAAGCAAAGCAAAGCAAAAGCAAAAGCAAAAGCAAAGCAAAGCAATACAAAATGAAACAAAAAACCCCAAACAGGTGTAGTACCTCCTTCCTCTGTTCACACCAATCATTTCATTCTCCTTTGAATTTTTATTCTCCTTTGAATTGTAATTGTATATATTTTTGTTAGATATAAAGTGATATGCTGAATGTGTCTAATGAGTAATGATTATCAACTGCACTTGTCCTATTTTAATACAGAACATTAGCATTTGTTTATCTGTATAGTTCCTTGTACTTGCCCTGTAGTAGAGTCAATATCAAATTTTCCCACTCTCTTCTCTAGCCACTGGTAATCCATATGTAGTAGTAATGGGGAAAAACATACTTTTATCATTAAAGTGGGATGGAAAGATTGTAGAAATGAGGAACTGGACCTTTGTTGTGACTACATTGCTTCACACTATTGGTAAGTGTGGTCGTTTGAGTAGGAATGACCCCCATAGACTCGTGTGTTTGAATGCTTGGTTCATAGCAGAAGATGCCATCAGGAGGTGTGACTTTGGTGTGGATGTGACTTTGTTGAAGGAGGTGCATGACTAAAGGGTGGCCTTTGAGTTCATTTCCTGTTGCTGGCTGATCAGGATATAGAACTCTCTCTCAGCTCCTTCTCCAGCACCATGTCTGCCTGCATGTTTCCTGCCATGCTTCCTGCCATGACCATAATGGAGTAAACTTCTAAAACTGTAAGCCTGCCTCAAGTAAATGTTCTCCTTGATACAAGTTGTATAGGTCACAAAGCCACGGTGTTTCTTCACAGCAATAAAATCCTAAGAGGACAACAAGTCTTCGAAAACATTTTTTAGAGAAAATAATCTTCATATATGGATTCAAAGGTGAATTAAATGTTTTAGGTCCATACCCAGTTATTTAATTATTCTGATGGCTAGTGATCATGGAGTGCAACTTAAATAGAATTTAATTTGCTCAAAACTGACTCTCACATTGTTACTCGGAAGCTCGTCTAGTGTATAATTCAGATGCACCTGTCTACTTTCAGCTCATGGACTCCTTGAAAGAGTTTTCAGAGTTGACAGGTTTTATGAAAATTATGACAGGGAATGAAAATTATCAACAATAAACATTTGTTATTGAATTGCTTTCTAGCCATATTAATTTTGATTATCACCATCTTTCGCAGTGATATTGAAAAACAGAATTGCCCTGATTATGGGAAACAAGACTAATTGGGGTTAGATCGAGTGCTTCCCTGCTGTTTCCAAAAGCCTCTTCAGGCACTGCTATTTGAACACACTCCAAATTTATTTCTCTTACAATGAAAATAAAACAAAACACCAAAATATCCCCAAACACTAGGGCCTTTAAATAAAAGTATGTATTACATGTCTTACCAAATACTCCATGAAGTAATAGCGCCTGAACATTAACATAAATAAAATATACTCCACAATGTTTATATACCTTCAAATATAATTTTGATTATTTAAATTTATATATAAACTTTTCTATGATCAATAAAATCAAATAATCTCTAAATCATAAAAATGCCCTCTAAATTAATCTAGACCAAGATTCTTTTTTTTTTTTTTTTTTTTTTTCGAGACAGGGTTTCTCTGTATCGCCCTGGCTGTCCTGAACCTCACTTTGTAGACCAGGCTGGCCTCGAACTCCAGAAATCCACCTGCCTCTGCCTCCCAAGTGCTAGGATTAAAGGCATGTGCCACCATGCCCGGCCTAGACCAAGATTCTTAAATTCTAAAATTTCCTTCAAAAGCTGAACAGTCACATTTTTCAAGGACCTATGAAAAGAACAGCAATGAAGATGACATAGGTACACATGAGCAGAATATCTTACCCTACTACTAGACCGAGTACTCTACAGTATCTGGGAAGGTCATATGGTCTATAGTACAGCGTAACACTGGTGTGTGTGTGTGGGGGGGCATATATATGCGTGTGTGTGTGTGTGTGTGTGTGTGTGTGTGTGTGTGTGT
>NC_034594.1:11472333-11486477 GCF_900095145.1 Mus pahari | reverse complement strand
TGTGTGTGGGGGGGGCATGTGTGTGTGTGTGTGTGTGTGGCCTATCTAACCTGTGTATCCAGTAATGTTTATTTTTTATGCAATTAGTTACATCAAAATTTAGTGTATGTGTTTATAATAGCTGTATGTTCTTGATAGGTCTTTAATTTACTAATATAAGTAATCTTAAGAGCTTCTAATTTTTTCTATAGGTCTTCTTGGCCAGGTAGGAACTTGTCCTACATGGTGCCTCTGCTTGCTCAGGACATAGTGTTCCATCTTTTCACCTTCAGCTTGTTTGACTCTGTTCCACTAGAGTGCTTCTTTCAAACAAACCCTGCTGGATTTTGTGTTCTGATCCAATTAGCTAGCTTATACCTTTTTATTTATTTTCTTTTATTATTATTAATTATTCCATTCGTTTACGTCTCAAATGATATCCTACTTCCCGGTTACTCCCTCCACCACTCCTCATTCCACATCTGCCCTTACCCTCCGTTTTTCATGTATGAGAGTGCTCCCTCACCCACCCACACTCTCTCGCCCAACCACTCTAGCATCCCCGTAGTCTGGGGCATCAAAACTCCCCTGGGATCAACAGCCTCCTCTCCTGTTGCTGTTGGGTAAGGCCGTCCTCTGCTACATACATATCTGGAGCCAAAGATCTCTTTAGGTACACTCCTTGGTTGGTGGTCTACTCTCTGCGGGAACTGGGTGGTCAGGACAGCCTATGTTGTTCTTCCAATGGGGTTTCAATTCCACTCTGCTCCTCCAGTCCTTCTGCCAGTTCCCTCACTAGGTTCCTAGTTCAGCCTGATGGTTGGCTTCAGTTATTCACCTTTGCTTTGGTCAGTTGCTGGTCGGACCTCCCCAGGAACTGCCACACTTGGTTCCTCTCCACAAGAGCCTCTTAACCATAGCAACAGTTTTGGGTTTGGTGCCTGCAGGCATGATGTATCCCCAGGTGGGGCCATTCCCTGGTTGGCCCTTCCTTCAGTCTCTGTTCCATTTTTTTGTCCCTGTTCTTCCATTGGAAAGGAACATTTCTGATTTAAAGAAACTTTGAGATGGATGGGTGGCTCCATTCCTGGACCAAGGGCTGTGCCTATCTCCTGGAGGTGGTCTCCACAGGTTCTATCTCCCCCTTCTCTGCACATTACAGCTAAAGTCAATCCCATTGGACGTTTCTCTGGTGTCTGGGACCCTCCAGTGGCTATCTCCAGTTTCTCATCCCTCATGTCACCTATTTCTATTTGATTTTCTGGACCTTTGTACCTCTCTCAAGTCCCCTCCAGATTCTGATACTGCCACCCTTATTTCCTCCTCCTCCTCCTTTCTCGCTCCCTTGTCCCCCTCTCCTTCCATCTACCATAATCATACTGATTTCCCCTCAATGCAGGACTGAAGCATCCACCCCCTGCTCTTCCTTTCTTTTATGCTCCATATGGTCTGTAGGTTGTGTCATATGCATTGTGAGATTTTGGGTTAGTATCCACTTATTAGTGAGTACATACCATATGTGTTCTTTTGTGTCTGAGTTACCTCACTCAGGATATTTTCTAGTTCCATCCATTTACTTGAGAATTTCATGAAGTCATTGTTTTTAAATGCTGCGTAGTATTCCATTGTGTATGTATGTACCACCTTTACTGCATCAATTCTGTTGAGGAACATTTGGGTTTTTTCCAGCTTCTGGCTATTATAAATATGAACATAGTGGAGCATGTGTCCTTGTAAGTTGTTGGAGCATCTTTTAATTGCAGACCTGAAGTCATTTACACCTAGTGTTCTAATTTACATATATTGGCCGATTACCATTATTATTATTTTTTTGTTTATTCAAATACTATTTCTTTCTTTCTCCCTTGTAGTAACAAATATATTTAAAAAAAAAATCTCTAGGTGGGGTTACTTCCTGTCCTTGACTATTTATGTTCCTGGATGAAACAGGAACCCAAATTATCTTTAGAACATAAGCAGCATTAAGTCAACTCCCTATATTTCCCTATTAATCCCAAGGGTTTGTTAATTTATTGAGTCTGACATGGTTGCTATTTTCCTATTTCTATTCCTATATTCCCTATAAATCTTTTTCTCTTATGAGATTTATTCCTTCCTGTGTACTTGTACTCTATCTGTCCCTTCTCCTCCACTTTTTGTAGAATTACTTTTATTTTCTTCTGCAGTACTCAATTAGTGGCCATGAATTGCCTTAATTTTTGATTATTCTGGAATATTATTTTCCCATAGTTTTCAAGACAAACATTTACTAGACATAACAATTCTGGTGTCCGTTTTTTACTTCCAAGGTATTATTTGCCTCACTTCGTATTGTCTTGGCCCTGAGAGTTTCTGTTGATGGCTCCTCTGTTATTGTAAGTTGGTATTTTCTCCTGCTGCTTTTAATATTCTGTAGTTTTGAAATTTTAATGATAATGTTTCTTGAATAAGTTCTTTTTTTCTTGTTTTCCTGGCCATGTCTGTTCTAGGGTTTAACTAATCTCAGATGTCAATGTTGTTCACTGGATGTGGGAGATTTTTCTTTTATAATTTCATTAATACTTTCTCTATGCTTTAGTGCAAAAATTCACTTTCTTCTATACATTAAATTTAGTCTCATGGATTCTTAGATATTAAGTTCATGCTTATGTTTTATTTCTTGGCGCCTGAGTGTAATTTTTTTAAAAAGGTGTGTTATATTCATGAGTGCAAATTAATACAGCCATTATAGAAATCAGCTTGGAGTGTTCTCTAAAAAATTAAAAATAGAATGACTATATGACCCAGTTAGTTCATTCCTGGGCATATATTCAGCTACTCAGTAAACTTTATATCTTGCATTATAGATTTTTTGCTTATCCATGGTTTTTGCTGCTCTATTTATGATACCAAGGACATAAAACAACTTAAGTGTCAATCAACAGATAAAAGGATAATGAAAATGTGGGACTTATGTAAAATGGAATATTAGTGATCTCTGAAGAATAATGAAATCATGAAATTTCCAGGAAAATAGCATGTATAAAACTAACTGATGTCATCCAATCACAGAACCCTCCTCCCCCAAAAATCAACCCTAAACCACATGCTCTTCTCATATGCAAATTATAGTCTGTAATGTATTCATGGATATACATAAACAGCTGTGTGTGTGTATGTATGTGTTTGTATGTGTGTGTGTATGTGTATGTGTGCGCGTGGGGTGGTATATTATAACATTTAGGAAGGGCACCAAGAAAAGTTAATGTTAGGTGATGGGGAACATCAAAATGTAGACTAGAAACATGTATTTATAAAAACAACAAGACCAAACAAAACCAAACAAAACCAAGCCAAACAAAAACAAATCAACCAAACAACCTAACTCACACCTCAAAGGAGGATAAGAGAAAGTTTATGCTGGACAAATATTAATGACCTTGACATAACAAATGTAGGTTAACCATGGAAATCCCATCTTCTAGTGCAGTTCATGAAGTTTTTTATGAACTTTTCTAATGAAGAGTAAAGGAAATTGATCCATCCTATAAAGTAGGATTTACATTTTCCTCCTGATTTTTTTTTCCCTTCACTACTTCCAACCTCTTTTCACACCTCACCAACAGTGTCTGTGGCTATTTGAGGTTTTATTTGGTGAGTTATGGTGTTGTGCACTGCTTTTACATTATAATCTATGTCCAGTACAATTTTGTAGTTTCCCTGCCTTCCTTCCTTTCACAAAGGAAGAACATGGATTGTAGGAGGATAATGTACTTGAGCCCACAGCTGGGAAATGTTGATCTTGCCCTTGTCTTTTCTGAGCCCCTCTTTCTCTATCCACTGCCGCTATTTACAGCAGAGCCTTTGACTGAACTTCTATGCTCAGGACTGACATGCTATGTTAGAGAAAGGAAGGCGTTGCAGAGCAGTCAGTTTCTGTTCAGCCAACACAAAGCCATCATGGATATTTAATATGGGCCACGATAACTAATGCTAAACATCTTGGGGGCTCCAAGTCAGTAAGTCATGGTTGTTCATGAAACTCCAAAGTAAACAGTAATGCTGTTTATTTTAAAACTATTCCCAGCAAAATGCTACTTTGTGTAGTTATGAATAAATAAGGTCTTGAGATCAGAAGATTACAATTTTAGTCTTTACCTTTGCTTTTTGTCTTTGCCTGTCAGCCCATGTAGGTCCTCTGTGTGTGTCTGTGTGCAGCCTTTGTGTGGGTCTGCACTTGTGGTACTGGATCCTTTGTGACCCATGTGTAATAAATAGCATGTGTCTGAGTGCTTGCTGAATTCTGCCGACCTTTCAGCTTATGTGCCAACAAACAAATATTTCCTGGCTTCCTAGGATTCATTACATCCTCGTTGCTCTTCTAGCTTGTGGCGACCCTCTTTCACACTGATGTTGGAGCTTGGGTCTCACAATGTATCTATACTCTCCAAGTCTGAAACCTTGGCTATCATTGGTATCTTTATAAATATCACTGATACTATACACACTGGCATTGCATTAATTCACCCTTCCGTTTCAATTCCATGCCTATGGCAGATGTCTTTAACATGTATTTTCTGCCAACTCTATTGCTGCTTGATCCTAAGCATTAAACAATGTTTCTTGGTTTTTTTTAAAAAAACTTTTATTTGTTGGCAATTCAATCCTTATGCATCTATTTGTTTTTTGTGTTATTCTTTTTATTCTTTAATAACTTGTAAAGTAATTTTAAGAATTAGATATCTAAATATGGTATTTGTGTATGTGAAAATTGTTTTGAGATTACCAATGCCAAAACAAGGGTATATTAGGACCTTAACTCATACATTGCACATAAGCACAAAGTCTGAAAATGCTGAGGAACATGACTAGCAACAGTAAGGGGTCACTGTTAGAACCAAATGCCCATGCCATTTCTTGAGCAAAAAAATGACTCACATACAAAAGAAACTGAACAAGTAAAGGTCAAAATTTAGAAAGAAATCTAAAATGTTTTAGTGGTTTTGTTCAATAAGCTAAGATTGAAAGAAATGCACACATTAGAAAGTCTACAAATTGCTGCCACTTATGTGCTTGGCCTTTCTAATCTGTGCCCATATGACAGTAGAATTTCATTCAGCTAAACTCTTTTGATTCTGATGAAGAATCGCAAGTACAAAAGCACTCAAATAACTGGGGGATGGTTGGGTTCAAGTGAGGGGCAAGCAATTGGCATGGAAATAAGAGAAAGTTTAAGAGTTTATATTGTAAACCAATTTTCCCTTTCCTATTAAAACTACTGGGATATAACACTGTTGCAAAGAAACCTCTTTGAAATCACAGCTAGAGATTGCAAACATATCATTTAGTGTGGAGGCTCACTTTGTCTTCCTTTCATATCTGAATACAGACTTCTGTGGGATTAAGGGTAAAGTACATTGTAAAGTGCTATACAATAGAAAGCAGTGATTAATGGAATTTTAGATAAAATCTATGCAACCTTCAAGAGTGTGGAAGAAATCATCACTTTGTAACAATACTATATACACAGGGTAAAAGATGAAGAAAATACCTATATAAATATGAATGTATACTACTATATAGATGTGTGTCTTTGATGATTCTCATATATATTTTACTCTACATTATTGCATGGGCACTTATATCATGGAGAAAAAATACAGAGAAATAATTAATTCATGACTCTCTCTCTCTCTCTCTCTCTCTCTCTCTCTCTCTCTCTNTNTGTGTGTGTGTGTGTGTGTGTGTGTGTGTGTGTGTGTATGTGTAGACTTCGGGTATAGATTTGAAATTTTGCCATTGTAATCTGTTAACAGATGGCACATGGCATCTGTAGAACAAAAGTCTGTTGGAGACAGGGATATTTCAGGAGAGGCAAATCACCATTACCACAGAAGAGAAGCATCAGACCATAGTACATGAGAAAGTATAGGAAGCGTTATTAATATCACAGACAGACAGACAGACAGACAGACAGCAGCATTCACTGTGCTACAGAGCTGGATTCCTCAGCCAAGAATCCTAGAATTTTTATAGTAATTCTCCTCCATGGCTGCATTGTTTTACAGCTAAGAAAATTAGAGCTTAGTAATATTAAGTGATTGTTTTTCAGAGCTGTCAAGTAGATGTTTAAAGTTCAGAAGCCAACTGAGTTCTTTCTTGTTCTCAAATTTTATTTTTGATGGAAATTGATAATATATAATAACTGTATTTATGGGGAATAAAGAGGTAATATGATATGTGTATGTGCACAGTGGGATCTATTAATCAAGACAATTAACATTTTATTCATTCATTCATTTATTTATTTATTTATTTATTTATTTATTTATTTATTTATTTATTTATTTATTTATTTAATCTTAAAGCATTTAATGCTACTCTTCCTTGAATATCTCCCATATCTATCCAACTTTCAAGTTTCTAGTCTCTCTTCAATTACTATTGCTATTCTCTCTTTCTCTCTCACTTATTGCATGCATAATAGATATGAATACAATCTACTGAGTCAACATTTGTAGTTTGTGTATACATAGCTTCAGGGCTTAGCACTCTGCATTGGGTGATCAATAAGGGGCTGATTCCTGGAAGAGTTTAATTTTCCTTTGTCCAGAAGTTATTAGTTGTTTTTAGTTCTTTACCTAGGGGTAAGATCCTGTGAAAACTTTCCTTTTCCACATTAACATGTTCATTGCTGTTGACATTGTTCCAGTCTTGTTTAGAGCTTGCCACACCCACTCCAGTAGTGACTCTTGTTACAGGCCCAGAAGTTGGATGCAGTCCCGAGGCAAAAAGCTCACTATGGCATCCTGTAAAACGAGTGCACCAAAGCTGTCCCTGAATTAGTAGGCTGTTTGGATCTGTGTGCTTTCTTTCAGTATTGTTTTATTATAAGTGCCTCTAAGGATTTATTTTGACATATAGCTAAGTTAGATTAGCCTCCACCAGTGTTCCAATGTCTTAGGCAGTCCTTGAGCCCACCCTGGACTTGGAATTCAATAGAAATGTTACCAATTCACTAACATTCAAAATTACCTCTAATATTTTAAGGGAGACAGTGAAAGAAATCAGGCATTACAATTTACTTGAATAGAGCTAGTAATCTCAGGGCTAGTCTACATAGCAAATACTTAGAACAATAGATGAGTCACTCCCATATACAGGAATTTACAATGGCCTAGGAAGAAGGTGGGTTGTGGTTTTAGGAGGAATTGAAGTATTATTCATGAAAGGGTTAGTAGAAAGTAATTCCCGTGGTGCATGTTTTTCACTAGGCCCAGAGGAATGGCATAATCAGGTATTTACTAAAGGACCCCTGGAGGTGGGTTTAACAAAACACTAGAATTGTAACTATGTCAAGGGCATGAAGCCCTTGCCCCTGGCTTCTAAGATTAAGCTGATCTTGGGTTCCTTTTGATACCAGTTGTTAACACTGATTTTTATCCCAATCGGTTCCTGTTGGCTTTTTGTATACATTCCTCTGTTTTGTGTAAAAGTCACTTAGTCTGTTCACTTTGTGACGGATTACATTCAGGTACTCCCTTGTGTTCATGTCTGTTTGTCACCCTTTTTGCTGACTCCTGCCCACCTGTACTGGGACCCTGATTTCTCCCGTGGATTGAGGGGGGCTTAGGCCAGTCTGTGGCAAGAGCCATTGCAGGGAGCAATCCTATTAAAAACAGCAAAGAGTCAGGGCTCTCTGCTAATTTAACTTTTTTCAATAAAATGCTGGAAACACTAGCTTGAGTAATGAGTCAAGACAAGTCAATGAAATGTTTATAAATAGGTAAAGAAGTCAAATTATCCCCGTTTGAAGATGATTTGCTACAGACTCCAAAAATAGCATCAGAAGGAATTTAGAAACAATCAACAATTTCAGCAAAGTACTAGGGAACAAAATCAACTTACAAGAGGCACCACCCGCAAACACACTGAGAAAGAGATCATGGGTACATTCTCATTTCCATTGGCATAAAAATTAAAATATCTTGGAATAAGCCTAACCAAGGAGGTGAGAGACTCTTACAATTATAACTTCCAAATCACTGAAGAGATTGAGAAAAACATTAGAAAATAGAATGGCAACGTTTGTTCATAGATTTGTAGAACTAATGTAGTAAAACTCACTGTCCTAGTACAAGTAATTTATAGACTCACTGCAATCCTAGTCAAAATTTCCACAGCATTCTTTTCATAGAGAGAAAAAAAGTCATTGTAAAATTAAGGTGGAAGCTACTAGAAAATATCCTGAATAGTCAAAATAATCCTGAACAAAAAAGATGAATACTTGGATTCCTATTCTAGTCATCAATATATTTTATGGAGCTATAGCAATAAAGACAATGTGGACTGGCACAAAATCAGAGATACAGATCAATGGAAAAAAATAGAAGACCCGCACATGATTTCTTACAACTACAGCCATCTGATATTTGACAAAGAAGAGAAAAACATCCACTGGACAAAAACAAAAACAAAAACGAAAACATGCCATCAAAATGGTTCTGAAAAGCTGAATAAATGTTTATAAAAATGAAATTAAACCCATATCTATCTATTTGCACAAAAATGAGATCCAAATGGATCAAATACCTTAGCTTGATTTGAAACTTGAAACACTAAAACTACTACAAGAAAGCATAAGCAGTATTCTACTATAAGATATATGTATAGGAAGTTTTTTCTGAACAGACTCCATTTGCCAAGGAATTAGGGATGACAACACACTACTGGCATCTCACAAAACTAAAAGAAGTCTCTATAGCTAAGCAAATGATGAATGAAGTAAAGAAGAATCTCACAGAATGGAAGAGAATCTGCCTGTTATACATTAGACAGATCAGAATCCACAAAGTCAAGGAAACAAACAATCTGACTGAACAATGGGCTAGGGATCTAAACAGAGAGTTACCAACAGACACGACTATGGAAAAGCCTCAGAGATGTTCATGTTCATCATCTTTAGCAGTTAGGCAAATGCAAATAGAAACAACTTTGACACTCCATTTCACCCCAGTCACATTAGTTAAGATCAATAAAATGACCCATAATAAATGCTGGCGAAGTTGTAAAGGAAGCCACCCCAATTTGTTGATGGAAGGATTGCATATCAGTGCAGTCACTCTGGAAATCAGCATAGAGACTTCTGAAAAAACTAAATCTAAATATCCCAGGTAGATCAATCCTTGGCATATTCCCAAAGTACTCCTTATCCTACTCCACAGTTACTTGGTAAGCAATGTTCATTGTTATCTTATTCATGATAGCTAGGAAGTGGAAATGATCTACATGTCTACCCATAAATAGATGAGAATGTTGTACATATACACAATGGAATATTACTCAACTGAAAAAAATCAATCATGAATGGACAGACCTAGAAAAGATTATATTGAGTGAGGTAACCTAGACCAAGAGAGAAAAATACTGTATGGTCTCTCTCATCTGTATTTCCTAGCTCCAAATCCTCAGATGTGAGTGTACAGCATGGACCAATCACAGACACCAGGAAAGTATAAAGGAACCATAATGGGTGGACAGTGTGTGGGAGTGGAATAACCGGATACGGGTGATACAACTTTGGAAATGGAATAATGGGGAGGGGAAGGAATTGGGTATGAGGGAATGAAGTCAATATAGAAGAGGAAGGAGGCATGAGGAACATTACCAAGGTTGTTTGATAGAGCCCCAGGGAATCACATGTTATATTTAACTAAAATTTGTACAACAGACACACACAATATCTATGTCTATGTCTATATCTATAATATAGTATATGGTAGATGCATAGGCTTCCTTCAAGAGCCAGAGACTAACAAACACCTCAGTAGAAGGCATGAGAAACCTCCTTTTAAATGGTTAGTCAGTGGTAGTCCAAATGACTCCCCAGAGGGTATAGGTTATACACAGCTCTCAGTTGCTTCTCAGGGATTGAGAGTAGGGCCCTACTGCTGAATATATCACAAACATTTTTTAAGAACATTTTTAAAACATTTAACAAACTTTTATTTTGTGTGTGAATGTGTGTGTTGGTGTGCACGCACACACATGCACATGGGTATGTCTCAGTATGTGTGCTCATGCATGTATAGGTCATGAACAATAGAAGATAATCGTAGAAGTCAGTTTGCATCTTGCACCACTGGGTTCGATGAATGGAATTCAGGTCATCAGGCTTGGCAGTTGAGCCACCTCATCAACTCCCAATTTATATCACCTGAAGTGTGGTGGTTTGAATAAGAATGGTCCCCATAGATTTGTGTGTTTGTATGCTTGCCTCTTAGGAATGGGCACTAATAGGAGATGTGGCCTTGTTAGAGTAGGTATGGTCTTATTGAAGTAGGTGCAGCCTTGTTGGCAGAAGTTTGTCACTGTGAAAGTGGGCTTTGAAATTTCATATGCTCAAGGTATGCCCAGTGTGGCACACAGTCTCTTCATGCTGCCTGCCAATCCAGATGTAGAACTCCCAGCTCCTTCTCCAGCACCATGTTTGCCTTCATGATGCCATGTTTTCCACCATGAAGATAATGGAATGTATCTCTGAACTATAAGCCAGCCCCAGTCAAATGTTTTCCTTTATAAGAGTTGCTGTGGTCTGTCCCTTTGCAGCAATAAAACCTGAGCTAAGACATTAAGTAGACACAACTTCATCCTCCTGTGGAACTGAAAGGGTGTATTAATTCATCTTCAATAATACAATTAGTAGCTTTTATATATCATTCTTTTCCATCATATAATTCAAATTCTGTTTAAGTTTAAAAGGTTTTTGCATATTAAGTAAATTTTTATTTATTAGTGAACAAACAAGTATACATGCACATATAACACACACATATAAATTTTCATTTAGCTATGGCACTACTCTTTTTTCATTTAGATATGGCACTACTACTTTTTTTTTAAATCTGTTTAGATTTATTTATTTATTTATTTATTTATTTATTATTTTCTTTATTTACATTTCAAATGCTATCCCGAAAGTTCCCTATACCCTCCCCCGCCCCTGCTCCCCTACNCACCCACTCCCACTACTTGGCCCTGACCTTCCCCTATGCAGGACGACTGGAACCAGAAACGGGATCCTTCCCAGAAGCTGTGATGCTTCTCCAGTCCGCCCTCTCCCCGGCAGAGCACTGGAGGAAAGATGGCTCTCCTGACGGCTCAGGCCTTGAGACTCCTCCCAGGTGGACATCCTTCCTCAGGCGGGGAAAGGTGCCAGGTGATTGGAGCCAGAAACAGGATCCTTCCCAGAAGCTGTGATGCTTCTCCAGTCTGCCCTCTCCCCGGCAGTGCACCGGAGCAAAGATGGCTCTCCTTCCGGGTCAGGCCTTGAGACTGCTCCCGGGCGGACACCCCTCCTCGGATTGGAAAGGTGCCGGACGACTGGAACCAGAAACGGGAACTTTCCCAGAAGCTGTGATGCTTCTCCAGGCTGCCCTCTTCCAGGCAGTCTATGACACTACTCTTTAGTGCTGATAAATACTATGAGGGCTTTCTGAATACCAGGAGAATGCTCTACCTTTGGAGCTAAATATGCAGCCCTTCATCACGTCTTTTTAATACAAATCCCACTGTGCAAGAGATCCTGGGGAGAACTATATTAACACCAAGATTTAGGGAAGAGACAAACATAGTCTAACTGTCACAGTGATGGAAATGAAAATTCTGACTGACTGTCTTTGACATTATTAGTTGATAAATAAGGTTACTCACAGATAACATCCATACTCCAATATAAGATGCAGTATACAATTGATTATCTAAAAGTGTAATTACTAAAACACAAATCATTTATACTAGTACAACTCTTTCCCTAATCTTAACTTGGGACAAATTAGAATTTTAAGAATGTTTTCAGCCATTTAATCAAAGGAGTCCTGTAGCAGAGTCTTTGAAAGCTTTCCTGAAGTTTGACTCTCAGGACTGTCACATACCAGCTGTGGAAGCTGCGAAGGATTTTGTAATCTATTAGCTTCTGTTCACCAGTGTGGAACATGAAGTGTGCACTACGGGCCTCATAAGGCTGTGAATAGTAAATAAATATATGATATTTGGAAAATATAAAGAGCAGTCCCTTAGTTCTTTGTATCCCCCTAGGATATTGATTTCAGCACTTTCAAAATCAGAAATTGAGGAACTACGGAGTTAGTCAGACAGACAGGCAGATGGGCCACAGTTATGGGATTAAGGGGGAGAGAAGCTGGACTTGTGGAATCTCTAGTGCCTCCACTGTTTTGCAGAGCATTCCTGTCTCTGTGGGCTTTGCTTAAGTGTGTTTTCTCACCTTTAATAAAATTCCATGTCTTACATTCCTACTAGCTCTTACAGTCTTTTGTTGCCTCCTCTTCCTCAGTGTTCTCTGAGGCCTGAGGGGAGGGTTTTGATGAAAACATCTCATGTATGATAGGATTCCAAGGTCTCTGTGGTGATTTGAATGAAGACAACCTCTTTAGGCTCATAGGGAGCAGCATTATTGGAGAAGTGGCTTCGATGGGAATGGAGTATGTTTGGCCTTGTTGGAGGTAGTATGTCATAGGAGTGGAGGTTGGGGGTGAACTTTGAGATTTCAGAAGCTCAAGCCAGGCTCATTGTCACTCTCTCTTTTTGGTGTCTACCTATCTACATGTAGAACTCTCCAGCAACATGTCTGTCTGCATGCTGGCATGCTGTCCACCATGACTATTAGAGACAAAACCTCAGGGTTGTTTTGATTTGCATTTCCCTGATGGCTAAGGATGTTGAACATTTTTTCAGGTGCTTCTCAGCCATTTGGTATTCCTCAGTTGAGAATTCTTTGTTTAGCTCTCCACCCCATTTTTTAAAATTGGGTTATTTGATTTTCTAGAATCCATCTTCTTGAGTTCTATGTATATATTGGATATTAGTCCCCTAGCAGATTTAGGATTGGATAAGATTCTTTCCTAATCTGTTGGTGGCCTTTTTTGTCTTATTGACAGTGTCTCTTGCCTTACAGAAGCTTTGCAATTTTATGAGGTTCCATTTGTTGATTCGTTTACAGCACAAGTCATTGCTGTTCTGTTCAGGAATTTTTCCCCTGTATCCATATCTTCAAGGATTTTTTCCCCTCTATAAGTTTCAGTGTCTCTGGTTTTATGTGGAATTCCTTGATCCACTTAGACTTGAGCTTTGTACAAGGAGATGAGAATGGATCAATTCGCATTCAACATCTTTAATCATTAGGGAAATACAAATCAAAACAACCCTGAGATTCTACCTCACACGAGTCAGAATGGCTAAGATCAAAAATTCAGGTGACAGCAGATGCTGGCAAGGATATGATGAAAGAGGAACACTCCTTCATTGCTGGTGGGATTGCAAGCTGGTACAACCACTCTGGAAATCAGTCTTGCAGTTCCTCAGAAAATTAGCCATAGTACTACCGGCGGATCCAGCAATACCTCTCCTGGGCATCTACCCAGAAGATGTTCCAACTGGTAATAAGTACAAATACTTATTACACTACGTTCATAGCAGCCTTATCTATAATAGCCAGAAGTTGGAAAGAACCCAGATGTCCCTCAACAGAGGAATGGATACAGAAAATGTGGCACATTTACACAATGAAGTACTACTCAGCTATTAAAAACNATGAATTTATGAAATTCTTAGGCAAATGGGTATATCTGGAGGATATCATCCTGAGTGAGGTAACCTAATCACAAAAGAACACACATGATATGCTCTCACTAAGGGGATATTAGCCTAGAAACTTAGAATACCCAAGATACAATTTGTAAAACACATGAAACTCAAGAAGAAGGAAGACCAAAGTGTGGAGACTTCATTACTTCTTACAATGGGGAACAAAATACCCATGGAAGGAGTTCCAGAGACAAAGTTTGAAACTGAGATGGAAGGAAGGACCATCCAGTGACTGCCCCACCTGGGGATCCATCTCATAAACAACTACCAAACTCAGACACTATTACACATGCCAGAAAGATTCTGCTGAAGAGACCCTGATATATCTGTCTCTTATGAGGCTATGCCAGTGCCTAGCAAATACAGAAGTAGATGCTCACAGATGAGCACAGGGCCCCCAATGGAGGAGCTAGAGAAAGTACCCAAGGAGTTGAAGGGGTCTGCAACCCTATAGGTGGAACAACAATATGTACTAACCCGTACCCCCAGAGATAGTGTCTCTAGCTGCATATGTAGCAGAAGAT
>NC_034594.1:11460919-11472212 GCF_900095145.1 Mus pahari | reverse complement strand
AGAGAGAGAGAGAGAGAGAGAGAGAGAGAGAGAGAGAGAGAGGTTGAGAGAGAGAGAGAGAGAGAGAGAGAGAGAGAGAGACCCTCTAAACTGCAAGCCAGCTCCAATTAATTTTTTTTTTTCCTTTATAAGAATTGCTGAGGTCGTGGTGTCTCTTTACAGCAATCCTCAGATAGCCTCTCACTGTCTGTACATTGTCTAGTTGTGGATCTCTGTGTTTGTTTACATCTACTCTATGAAGAAGCATCCCTACTGTTTGTTGAACAAGGGACTGATATACGAATATAGCAGAATGCCATTAGGAGGCTTTTTATTTCTACATTCATTTAATGGAACAGCAGTATTTTGTTTTCCCCTAGTTACATGGCCTATCTAGTGTCAGGTGTTTGACCACCCTGGATGGGTTCCAGCTCATGGAGTGGGCTTTAATTCTAATCATATACTGGTTGTTTACTTCTATTATATTTGTGCCACTAATAAACTATCGGGTCTGGCAGACAAACCCTTGTAGATCATAGGGTTTGTAGATGGTATCATGTGTGTCTTTCCCCTCTGTTATCAAACACAATGCCTTCTAGTACCATGAACACTAGTCAGTAGAGGTGAAGGCCCTATGTAGGCACAGCTCAGCCTCTCTGTGTTCAGTGAGTTATGCAGGCGTTTGTCTTCAGCAATAGGGCATTATCATCAATTTGTGGAGTCATACCAATATTCCTGGCAAAAGCCTGGGTTCTTTGGGAATTTCCATAGGATACCCAGAGGAGGTATAGAAATTGATCGTGTGAGGGAAGTCTGATTTCCTATATATAAGGTAAATACAATATATATTTGTATACAACTCTAGGATTTCTCCTATTTTATAGTTCACATTGGCAGTGAATGATTTTAATATTCATTGAGAATATATTTATTTCACCTTCACTCGTACCTGATTTTTTTCATTGGATATAAGGATATTAGCAATTCATTTTTTTCTCCCAGTACTTTGAGGGTGGTTTCTATTGTTAACATCCCCACACTTCCTAACCCAGCCAACTCTTAATCTCATGTTGCCTATGAAGAGCTCACCAAGTCACTTTCCATGATTTTGAGATTTGTTTTATGCATAGTCCTTCAGTTTGACCCTGTGTTGGTTATCAGTGTATTTTTTCTGTGAATCTGTGGCGATTCTTAAATATATATGTTATCTATGTCTGTGTCTTTATTAAGTGTGACTAATTTCAGTCATGATTTCTTGATATTTCTTTTCAAGTTCACCCTTTGGTTTCTTCCTGCAGGTCTGATTTCCTGTACATTGAGCTTTCAATGTTTTTGAGGATCTAGTCACTTTTTTCTCCCTTTGTCTCCTTCCAGTTTCTATTTTCTACTGAAGTATTTCCTGGTTCTTTACATTTCACCACTGCTGTCCAAGGTCTTAGTTAAAGCCCTTTTTTGTTTTAATTTTAGATGTAGGATTTTTATTTCTCCATTGAGATTTCCTCTTTCCCCATGTATAATTAACATATTTTCCCTTACAGTCTTAAAAGACATCTTAATAAACTGCCTTAAAATTCTCCCTCAAATTCTATTACCCAATTTGATTGTTGAACTTTTTACTAGATTTTATTTCTTTTGGTTGTGTCTAGTAACTTTGGATACTATGTTGGACATTTATAATTATTTTTTTACACTATGGATTCTGTTATAATCTTTTAAAGTATTTCTTCTTTTTAAAATGTATAACTAACTTGATTTACAATTTACAAATATATTTGAGTAATAGTTGTGGTTGTATTCTACCTTTTGTTTGTGTGACTTGTAGTTTACGTAGGCATTTAAAATAATTAAAATACAGTATATGGGGCTTTTAGAAAGGAAAGAAGGAAGGAAGGAAGAAAGAAAGAAAGTAGGATTGTGTTTGACTTTATTAGTGAATATACAAAGAACTCTCTCTCTTTTTCCCTGCCATCTTCAAGTATCTTTATTCCAAATTGGTTAAAATCTTGTGGTTTGAAATTAGTAAAACAGGATAGCATCAAGAATTCTCAGGCTAGTTTTTTGTTTTACAAATTGTACTGGTAATTTTCTTTATTTATGGCCATTCTCATTGGAAAAGAGACATTAACTTTAAGCTTCAAAACCATTACTTATGATTTTTATCTCCAGTTAGTAACAGAGAATCTAAAAGCATATATCAAATAACAGGATTGCAAAGTAGAGAAAAGCACAATTATTCTCACTACTTATCCTAAGTGAAAAATACAAAGTATATATGGAAAACCTACTTAGTATTGGCTTCAACTGGCCTGCCTTTATTTCGGTTTTGTGTCTTTTACAATAGGAATCTATTTTCCACCAAAGCAAAGCAAACCTTCTCCTGTTGATTCCATCTGTTGCGTCTGAGATCCTTTCTGCTGCTACCTATTGCACTTGAGGGTTTTCTTGCCTTTTGGTTCTTTAACTGGCAGAGAAAATGTTCCTAATTAAGATCCATAGGGGACAACAAAGTGATGGAACAAATTCCATGCACCAAATCCACTTCCTTTTTCTCTGGATGGAATTAAGCTCAATGATAAAACTCATCAGGAGATCATCCACTGAAGCACTAAGCAAGTTGGGGATACAGCATACTGCCTTTGAAAATGTTACCAAGACTGTTCACCTTTATCTCTTAACTGATCACTGCAAAACATGATTATTATTAACTTATTTTAAAATAGAATGAAATTTCTCATACTAATTATGCTATATCAGTGTCAGACAAGCTTGTTAAACCCATCAAGATACCTGGTTTTGTGAGTGGAATCTTACTGGAAGCATATTTTGTTTATTTACATGCATATTTATTTTCTGTGATGACCACTTTTGCTACCTAGTGGTACAAGTGCAGGTCACAACAGAGACTACATGATTTGAAAAACATTAACTATCTGTCATATGATTCCTCACGAAGATAGAAGGTGTGACTACTTTGAAAGTTTCTAAGGAGAGTAGAAGTATTAAATAGATTTTAAAAATAATATGCATAATACACATCTTTACTACAAAAGATATGTATGGTTTGTTTGTCTTACTGTGACAAAATATCTGGCAAAAGCCACTTAAAGAATGAGGGTTCATTTTCCCTCATAGTCCATTATGGCAGGAAAAGCATGGTGGCAGGATAAGGAAGCACCTGGCCACATTGCATCTGCAGTCAGGAAGCAGAAAATGATGAAGGCTGTGCTTAGCCTGTATACATCATTTTATTCGCTCTAGAAAAACAATTTATAAAACCATAAAGCCCATGTACAGGGTAGGCCTTTTATTTCAATAGGTAATCCCTCATAGACATGACTACAGATTCATTTCCATGGCTAGTCCAAATCCTGTCAAGTCGACAGTCAATATCAGCTATCACAGAAGATTATGATTATGAAAGCTTTGTCTAGTGTATTTCTCTTAATTTCAATGTGCTATTGGTTGTAATTTTCTCTTACAAATCTGTGTTTACTATTGCTTTTTTTTTTCTTTGAGACAGGGTTTCTCTGTGTAGCCCTGGCTGTCCTGGAACTCACTTTGTAGACCAGGCTGTCCTCGAACTCAGAAACTCACCTGCCTCTGCCTCTCAAGTGCTGGGGTTAAAGGTATGCGCTACCACTGCCTGGCTACTATTGCTTTTCATTACCTTCATCCTTTATAATGCCTTCTGTAACCAAAAGTATGTCACCTGTAAGACTGATGTCAACATGAACTAAGATACCAGCCTATTGCCACAGAAAACGTACAGTCAATCACGGACAAAACAAAATAGTACTGGAAATGTGTAAGAGTCCAGTACAGTTGGAAAAAAAAAAACCTGTAGTAACTGCATAGAAAGAACTTCTCGAGAGAAAGGCATCCTGAGACATATAAAGATGGGTAGGAGCAGGCAGGCAGGGGCCATCAGTTCTGCAGCAGTTGCTTCCTTGGCTCACAGTGATCTGATTCATAGAAGACTCTTACAGTCTTCAGTGTGAAGATGTCAGGAGACACTGAGACAGCTGCTTGTTGCACGCTGTATTTCCTTTAGTATTTCTAGGTATGCATCCCAATGGTCTGCTCTGCATAAAAGCCTGGAAACACTTTCCATTTAAGTAAACAACCATCACCATTTCTGTATATACTGTCAAGAGAGATGTTGAACTCCAAAATCTATCAAATGTGGCAGTGATGTGGTCTTGAATGAAATCTCTATCCACCCCCAAATCTTACCATGTCAAACCTATGACAGTTTGGTTATTGAAGCCATTGCCATAGTGAAGTTTCTGGTGCCCTAGACCCTTGAATTTGCCTCTGGTGCTCCATGCATGCCCATGCTAAAGACACAGCATCTGTGGTTGTGGCCATGTAGCCTCTGTCGTACTTGAGATGTGTAAGCAATGGTTGATTTTTCTGGGACACAGGTTTCAGCACCTAAATGACCCTCCCTTCTCCCCAGTGACTGTTGGCCACAGACCATCAAGGACAAAGGGAACAGGCTTTAGTTCCAAAGGATTGATATCTGGGTTCAACTTCATTGAGACAGCTCAACTTTTGTGGTTAACAAGGGCTATATAGATATTGGGGAGTGGGTAGGAATATTCAAACTGGGTATACATCATTAGGTGGGGCTAGGAATGCTTCATTTTTATGAA
The DNA here is from genome assembly GCF_900095145.1 of Mus pahari. Taxonomy (NCBI): domain Eukaryota; kingdom Metazoa; phylum Chordata; class Mammalia; order Rodentia; family Muridae; genus Mus; species Mus pahari. The sequence goes on along the minus strand of NC_034594.1, from coordinate 11,467,578 downwards.
GAGAAATTCCAAAACCTCCTGGACAGGTTCTTATTTGAGGGGGTGGGGGAGTTGAACTTGTAATCTGGCTATATTTGATGTGACTTTCTTTAGAGGTTTTTGAGTATTACAAGCAGGAAGGCATCACTAACAAAGGAGTACATGTGGCTCCAGCTTCATATATAGCAGAGGATGGCCTTGTCAGATATCAGTGGGAGGAGAGGTCCTTAGTCCTATGAAGGCTTGATCGATGCCCCATTGTAGGGGAATCAAGGGTGGGAGTGGGTGGGGGCATGAGTGGAGGAACACCCTCATAGAAGCAGGAGGAGGGAGGATAAAGCTCTTAACAGTGTTTATGTTCTTTAATTATCCAATGTGTGTTTTCATATTTAGTAGAAATATGACAGATTTTTAGTTCATATAATGCCAAAATCATTTTTAAAAACTATTCTCACTATGACAACTATTTTATTGAGTGTTTTCATAATGATGAAATAATTAGTTTTAAAATAAGAGTTTGTGAACAAAGCTAGAATAAGTTTGGACTGTAACATGCCACTTGATTAATGGAACTCTCTGCATTTTTTTTGATGGCCAGTTTAACAATGCGTGGATAATATGGCCTAGATACAAATTCTAAAGGTCCAAACAAAAATGTTTCTGTGCTAAACTTGCCAGGTCAGGTTCCTTTCATTTAATACACATTATTGTATTGTGGTGGCTCATATCTGTAATGTCAATTCAAGTAGGTGAGTGTAAAATCATCCTGGGGTACATGGTGAAACTCTTTTACAACAAACAAACAAAACCCAAAATAACTCAAGAATATTCAGATAATATAACTAACTAAAATTTGATTTATCTTATAAAACTCCTATTTAATTTTGATTTTATTAAATATGTCAATAAAATATCTTTGAATTCAAAATCATTTCTAGTAAGCAGAAACTGAAAACAATATCCTGATAAAATCCATGATATAGCAAATGAAGTAGGTATAGTGATCATCTCTCATCCAACTCTTTTATTTTTAGGAAAGAGAGAGATTTACAGAAGTTAAATATCCAAAGGGAATTTTATTTAAAGGGACCAGGCTGAATAAGACCTGGCAGCATCCGGCAGCGTTCAGGAAACCATTCCAGAGAGGTTAAACTGGGTTGGATTTCCATGTCGGGTTCATATCATTACTCTTTGGAAAGTTACAAAGTTAAATACTTTTCTATAATTACCTTATTTTTAGATTGATTCATGTGTTTAATAATACTGCAAGAGACCTATCAGCTTGGCCACATGTGGGGTAAAATAACATTTAAGAAATTAAGATGAAGGTTTAAAACAGTTTCTATGATATCTTGGCCCTCTTCCCCATGTTCTCGAGGGTGATTCATTGGCAAGTGGGTGATTCACTTTCTTCCATCACTACCTGTTTAAGGAAGCTCTTCATACACATACCAAAGCTGCTGATACAGTGAGAGGCCTCTCCTTAACATTTCAGATGTCTAGACGTATCTTAACTTACTTTTGCAAAACATTTAATAGTAAACTAGATTGTTTTAGCTTTTGTCTTTAACATTGCATTTGGATTGAAATAAACATTATTGTTAATGTTTTTTTTTTAAAGTTAAGTATAGGATAATCATGCTCAAGAGAGCTCAAGGGGTGATGCATTGATATCCTTGGGAGGGTAAAGTAGAATAGATTTTGAAGGTGGACTGGAATCAGGTGGGGATGGAAACAGGAGTGATCAGGCAGAGGAGTGGTTGTAGAAGGAGAGTGTACTGGGAGAGATGGCTGGAATTAGGGATACATTTGGGGCAACATGAAAACCTAGTATAATGGAAACTCTCTGGAATCTATGAAGTGACCCTAGCAAAGACCCCTAGTAATGGGGAATGTGGAGCCAGAACTAGCTATCTTCTGAAACTAAGCAAGGCTTTCAGTGGTGGGACTGGGACATCAACTCAGCCATAAAACCTTAGGGCTACAATTTGCATTGTCTGCACAGTATCCTGGTGTAAGGGTGATACAGAACTTGTTGGAATACCCAACTAATGATTGGTCCAACTTGATAAATATTCCACAAGATGGAGCTCATTCCTGACAATGTCTGGCTAGTTATGAATCCAGATCCAGGATATAACAAAACACAACTGGTAAAAAGAAAAGAAAAAGAAAGAATATAAAAATGCCAATGAAGTGATTTCTAATGATACTCTGTATATTCATAGACTTAGTACAACTGTCATGAGAGAGGCTTCCTCTAGCAACTGATTCAAGCATCTTCAGAGACCCACAGCCAAACATTAGGTGGAGCTCACAGAACCCCGCAGAAGAAGGGGAGGGAAGATTATAGGAACCACAGGGGTTGAGGACACCATAAGAACATGTCCCAGAGAATCGACTAAGCAGGAATCATAGGGGCTCACAGAAACTGAATCAACAGTCACAGAGTATGTATGGGCCTAACCTAGGCCCTCTGCATATATGTTATGGTTGTATAGCTTCATGCTTTTTCCAGACTTTTAACAGTGTGAGTGTGGGTTGTCTCTGAATCTTTGGCTTGCTCTTGGAACCCTTTCTCTCTTCCTGGATTGCCTCATCTAATCTTGATATGAGGGTATGTGCCTTGTCTTATTGTTATTTGTAATGAAAGTTCATATCTCTGGGAGGCCTGCACTTTTCTGAAGGTAAAGGAAGAGAAGTAGATCTGTGGGGGAGGATGTGGGGAAAGGGTCTGGGAGAAGTAGAGGGAAGGGTAACTATGGTAATAAATAAAAACAGACAAAATGAATGATTGTGGAAATAAAGTTTCTTCTATATAAATGATAGCAAATAATTGGAACAATAATAAAACCCCATTAGTAATTCCTTATTAATGTTCACTTTAATTAAAATTTAATGACAATAAGTAAAATTGTAGAGATTAAAAGAATATGGATCAGAATTCTTTTGGATTGCTGTGTTATTATTTCTTTTTCTTTTTAAAACACAATATTTTTATTGATTATTTGAAAATTTCACATTCTGAATTCCTATCACACTCACTTTCCAGTCCTCCCAGGTCTATCACTCAACCCTTTGGACCTCCCCACCTCCGGAGGAATAAAAATAAGAATAAGAATAAGAATAAGAATAAGAATAAGAATAAGAATAAGAATAAGAATAAGAATAATCCCAGCACTTGGGAGGCAGAAGCAGGTGAATTTTTGAGTTCGAGGCCTGCCTGGTCTACAGAGTGAGTTCCAGGACAGCCAGGACTACACAGAGAAAGCTTGTCTCGAAAAACAAAACAAAATAAAATAAAATAAAATATAAGAAAAGAATAAGAATAAGAATAAATAAGAATAGGAGGAGGGATCTTGTATCCTGCTTCTCTCAGAGACCAGTCCATGCAGGAGAGTGCAGGGGCCACAGAAGCAACAGAACTTCTTGGGCAGGGTCCCTTTTGGCCTTCATCCTGAACCAGGAGGCAGAGCTGAGACCCAGACCTCTGGGCATCTTTCCCTCCAGAGGAGAGTCTTCCTCCAGGGAGGGCTCTGACCAGGGACTCAGGTGAGAGGGCCATCTTGTATCCCAGGTTTCTCAGAGACTAGTCCTCACAGGAGAGCACACAGGTTGCAGAAACAGCAGAGCTTCTTGGACAGGGTCCCTTCAGGCCTTCATCCTCAGTCAGGAGGTGGAGCTGAGACCCTGACCTCTGTGCACCTTCCCTGCCAAAGGAGAGATTGCCTGCAGAGAGTGCTCTGACCACTGGAACTCAGGAGAGAGTTGGACTCCCCCCCAGGAGTGATGACAGAGGCTAATAGAATCACAGGAGGAACAAGCTCCAGCCAGAGACAGCTAGAACATCTAACACCACAAGATGGTGAAAGGCAAACATAAGAATTTTAGTAACAGAAACCAAGAGCACTCAGCATCATCAGAACACAGTACTCCCACCACAGCCAGTCCTGGATACCCGAACACACCCGAAAAGCAAGATTCAGATTTAAAATCATATCTCATGATGCTGGTAGAGTATTTTACTAAGGGCATTAATAACTCACTTAAAGAAACTGCTAAACAGAACACTGCTAAACAGCTGGAAGTCCTTAACGAGAAAGCAAAAAAGCCCTTCAAAGAATTGCATGAAAACACTGCTAAACAGGTATAAGTCCTTAAAGAGGAAACATAAAAATTCCTTAAAGAATTACAGTAAAATACAACCAAACAGGTGATGGAATTGAACAAAACCATCTAAGATCTAAAAATGGAAGTAGAAACAATAAAGAAAACCCAAAGGGAGACAACTCTGGAGATAGAAATCCTAGGAAAGAAATTAGGAAGCATAGATGTGAGCATCAGCAACAGAATACAAGAGATGGAAGAGAGAATCTCAGATGTAGAAGATTCCATAGAAAACGTAGACACAACAATCAATCAAAGAAAATGCAAAACGCAAAAAGATCCTAACTCAAAACATCCAGGAAATCCGGGACACAATGAGAAGACCGAACCTAAGGATAATAGGTATAGATGAGAATGAAGATTTTCAACTTAAAGGGCCAGCAAATATGTTCAACAAAATTATGGAAGAAAACTTCTTGAACCTAAAGGAAGAGATGCCCATGAACATACAAGAACACTACAGAACTCCAAATAGACTGAACCAGAAAAGAAATTCCTCCCGACACATAATAATCAGAACAGCAAACATACTAAATAAAGATAGAATATTAAAAGCAATAAGGGAAAGTGGTAAGATAACATATAAAGGGAGACCTATTAGAATTATGCCAGACTTCTCACCAGAGACTATGAAATCAAGAAGATCCTGTACAGATGTTATACAGACCCTAAAAGAACACAAATGCCAGCCCAGGCTACTATACCCAACAAAACTCTCAATTACCTTAGATGGAGAAATCAAAGTATTTTATGACAAAACCAAGTTCACACAATATCTTTTCATTAATCCAACCCTTCAAAGGATACTAAAGGGAAAACTCCAAAAAAAAAATGAGGGAAATTATACTGTAGAAAAAGCAAGAAAGCAATCCTTCAAAAAAACCTAAAAAAATGATATCTGCAAGAATACAATCCCAACTCTAACAACAAAAATAACAGGAAGCAACAATTACTATTCCTNAATATCTCTTAATATCAATGAACTCAATTCCCCAATAAAAAGACATGGACTAACAGACTGGCTACATGAACAGTACACAACATTTTGCTGCTTACAGGAAACCCACTTCAGAGTCAAAGAAAGACACTACCTCAGAGTAAAAGGCTGGAAAACAAGTTTCCAAGCAAATGGTCCTAAGAAACAAGCTGGAGAAACCATTCTAATATCAAATAAAATCAACTTCTAACCCAAACTTATCAAAAAAGACAAGGAAGGGCACCTCATAAGCATCAAAGGTAAAATATTCCAAGATGAACTCTCAATTCTGAATATCTATGCTCCAAATGCAAGGGCATCCACATTCATTAAAGTAACTACAGTAAAGCTCAAAGCACACATTGCACAGTAAAATTCCTGGAAACAGAAACTAAACACAGACAGCGTGAAACTAACAGAAGTTTTGGTACAAATGGATTTAACAGATATCTAAAGAACATTTTATCCTAAAGCAAAAGGATATACCTTCTTCTCAGCCCTCATGATGCCTTCTTCAAAATTGACCATATAGTCGGTCACAAAACAGGCCTCAACAGATACAAAAATATTGAAATTATCCCATGCATCCTATCAGATCACCACAGACTAAGGCTGATCTTCAATAACAGCATAAATAATAGAAAGCCAATATTCACGTGGAAGCTGAAGAACACTCTACTCAATGATACCTTGATCAAGGAAGAAATAAAGAAGAAATTAAAGACTTCTTAGAGTTTAATGAAAATGAAGCTACAACATACTCAAACTTATGGGACACAATGAAAGCATTCCTAAGAGGAAAACTCATAGTTTTGAGTGCCTCCCAAAAGAAACTAGAGAGAGCACACACTAGCAGCTTGACAGCACACCTAAAAGCTGTAGAACAGAAGTAAACAAATTCTCCCAAGAGGAGCAGACCAAGACCAAGAGTCAGGAAATATTCAAACTCAGGGCTGAAATCAACCAAGTAGAAACAAAAAGAACTATACCCAGAATCAACCAAACCAGGAGTTGGTTTTTTTGAGAAAATCAACAAGATAGATAAACCCTTAGCCAAACTAACTAGAGGGCACAAGGACAGTATCCTAATTAACAAAATCAGAATTGAAAAAGGAGACATAGCAACAGAACATGAGGAAATCCAAAACATCATTAGATGTGGGATCTAAAAGGGGCTAGGGGAAGGGGGTGAAGGGAGGATAGCCTACATCTGGCTAGAGTTCCACCTATGCTCTGGGCAGGTGGCATCCAGAGGGCTCTCAGATGCTTTCCACTCAGCCCTAGGTGGGCATCTAAGACACTTACCCAACTCAAATGGGGTAGACAAGGGGCAGCCCCCGACAAGGCACCCCAGAGTGACACCCTGTTGCCTTGGGGTTGTGGGAGAGAGTGCTGAGGGAGAGAGGTTCCCACAGCAGCAGACCTTGATGAACAGAGACAGTCTATGGTATAAAGCTTTATTATAGAAAGGCAGGGAGAAAGGAGAGAAGGTGAGAGAGAGAGAGAGAGAGAGAGAGAGAGAGAGAGAGAGAGAGAG
>NC_034594.1:11456330-11458309 GCF_900095145.1 Mus pahari | reverse complement strand
TGGATCAAGGAATTCCACATAAAACCAGAGACACTGAACCTTATAGAGGAGAAAGTGGGGAAGAGCTTCGAATATATGGGCACAGGGGAAAAATTCCTGAACAGAGCAGCAGTGGTTTGTTCTGTAAGGTGGAGAATCAACAAATGGTATCTCATTAAATTGCAAAGCTTCTGTAAGGCAAAAGACACTGTCAATAAAACAAAAGGCCACCATCAGATTGGATCTTTACCACTCCTAAATCTGATAGGGGATTAATATCCAATATAAACAAAGAACTCAAGAAGGTGGACTCCAGAAAAACAAATAACCCCATTAAAAAAATGGAGTACAGAGCTAAACAAGGAATTCTCAACTGAGGAATACCAAATGGCTGTGAAGCACCTGAAAAAACTTAACATCCTTAATCATCAGGGAAATGCAAATCAAAACGACCCTGAGATTCGACCTCATACCAGTCAGAATGGCTAAGATCAAAAATTCAGGTGACAGCAGATGCTGGCTAGGATGTGGTGAAAGAGGAACACTCCTCCATTGCTGGTGAGACTGCAAGCTGGTAAAACAACTCTGGAAATCAGTCTGGCAGTTCTTCAGAAAATTGGTCATAGTACTACCAGTAGATCCAGCAATACCTCTCCTGGGCATATATCCAGAAAATATTCCAACTTGTAATAAGGATACATGCTCCACTATGTTCATAGCAGTTTTATTTATAATAGCCAGGAGCTGGAAAGAACCCAGATACACAATGGAGTACTACTCAGCTATTAAAAACAATGAATTTATGAAATTCTTAGGCAAATGGATGGATTTGGAGGATATCATCCTGAGTGAGGTAACCTAATCACAAATTTACACACATGATATGCACTTACTAAGTGGATATTAGATCAGAAACTTAGAATACCCAAGATACAATGTGCAAAACTGATGAAATTCAAGAAAAAGGAAGACCAAAGAGTGAATACTTCATTCCTTCTTAGAATGGGGAACAGAATACCCATGGAAGGTGTTACAGAGACAAAATGTGGAGCTGAGATGGAAGGAAGGACCATCCAGAGATTGCTCCACCTGGGGATCCATCTCATAAACAACCACCATACCCAGACACTATTGCATATGTCAGCAAGATTTTGTTCACAGGACCCTGATATTGCTCTCTCTTTTGATGCTATGCCGGTGTCTGCAAATATATTAGTGGATGCTCACAGTCATCTATTGTATGGAACACAGGGTCCTCAATGAACGAGCTAGAGAAAGTACCCAAGGAGCTAAAGGGGTCTGCAACCTTATTTGTGGAACAACAATATGAACTAATCAGTACCCCCCAGAACTGTGTCTAGTTGCACATGTAGCAGAGGATGTCTTAGTTTGCCATCAATGGGATTAGAGGCCCTGGGTCTTGTGAAGATCATATGCCCCAGAAGAGGGGAATGCCAGGGTCAGGAAGCAGGAATGGGTGAGATGGGGAGCAGGGAGGGGAGAGGGTATAGAGGACTTTCGGGATTGCATTTGAAATGTAAATGAAGAAAATATCTAATAAAAAAATAAAAAAAAGAAATTAGCCCTGACACACACACACACACACACACACACACACACACACACACACACACTTATTTTTCTCAAAATGTGCACAAGACAGAAACAGCAGTTTAAATAAAGAAAAAAAAAAAGAATAGGAGAAGGAAGAGAAGGAATAAGAAGAGGAGGAGGGTGTAGAGGGAGAAGAGGAGGGAATGAGGAGGGGGAAGAGGAAGGTGAGTCCAGTTCGTTTTGTCCATATCCTCACTAGAGCATGTTTAACTCCCAGTGGCCACCCCATTCAGGAAAACTGGGTCTTCCCCTACTGACACCCCCTACAGAAGCCACCAGTTGTGGAGAGCTACATTTTAGTATCCTTATCACAATATTTATGAATGGTCTTTGATGGCTTCTTTTTCTAGGCCTTTTTTTTTTATTATTATTATTTTCTTTATTTA
>NC_034594.1:11454638-11455979 GCF_900095145.1 Mus pahari | reverse complement strand
TTTTTTTTTTTTTTTTTTTTTTTTTTTTTTTTTTTTTTTTAGGAGAGGGTTTTGTATGATTATTTCTAAGGCACTTCTTTACAATTGCTTTTTAAATTTTCTGAATGAGAGTTAGCTCCTATTTTCAAAACCAGAAAACAAAACAAAACAAAAAAACAAAACAAGAATAGGCGTCACAGATACTTCTAACAGTGCTTCCAATTCCTCCAAACCTTTTCATTGTTCTCCTTCCAATTCATAGTCTCTTTTATATTTATTGTTAAATGTACAAATACATATGCATATACAGCTAGATTCCTAAGTATAACATACTCAGTCTATGCAATGTCACTTGTAAATGTGTTTTTTAGGGTTGACCATTTGTTATTGGATAATCAACTGATGTGTTCTCTGGGGAAGACAATTTCTATTACACTCAGCATCCCATATTTGCCTATAGTTCTTTGTGTACGTAGGATAAACATCTCCTTTCCACCCACGTACTTTAGCATGTATATTTTTGCTGTTCAGCGCAAACTTAGGCAGTCATATTGATGAGACATGGGTGCAGCTTTTAAAATTACTACAGTACACAATGTCACAGCAAACTCCCTGATCTTTTGTTTTTTCAATCCTTCCATAGCCTCTTCTGCAGTGTTCCCTAAAGTCTTAGGTTTGGGAACTTCTTTTAGATACATCCTGTGGGATAGGGTAGACAATTATAATGAAAATGCAAAGTTGTATAGCTTTTAATTATGAAGGTGATTTATTCAAGTCTATGACTGTATTAGTTTTCTGTTGTGACAGTAACAGCCTCTGACTTAGCCACTTAAAACAAGGCATGTTGCCCACCATAGGAGAGGTAACTGCCCTGGACCACTCTCACTGCCTGAGCTGGTAAGGGAGCCATCTTTGCTCCAGTGTGCACAGGCTCCAGTCATTGCCGGGGAGAGGGCAGGCTGCAGAAGCAACACAGCTTCTGGGACAGACCCAGGCTCTGGCTCCAGACATCGGGGCACCGTCCCCGCCAGAGCAGAGGCATCTGCCTGGGAGTGCTCTCACTGCCTGAGGTGGTAAGGGAGCCAACTTTGCTCCAGTGTGCCCAGGCTCCAGTCTGGACTGGTGAGAGTGTGGACTACAGAAGCTACACAGCTTTGGGAGAGACAGAAGCAATCTAGCTTCTGGGACAGACCCTGTTTCAGGTTCCAGACATCTGGACACCTTCCCTGCCAGAGGAAAGGTGGCCACTCAGGAGGGCTCTGTCTGCCAGAGCAGGTGAGAGAGACATATTGTGTCAGGGTCCCTCAGAGTCTAGCCTGTGCAGGTGAGTGTGCAAACTGCAGAGGCGACACATCTTCTGGG
>NC_034594.1:11453319-11454627 GCF_900095145.1 Mus pahari | reverse complement strand
TTTGTAGATGATATGATGTTATACATAAGTGACCCTAAAAAGTCCACCAGAGAACTCCTAAACTTGATAAAAAGCTTCAGTGCAGTAGCTGGATATAAAGTTAACTCAAGTATATCTGTAGCCTTCCTCTACAAGAAGGAGAAACTGGCTGAGAAGGAAATTAGGGAAACAACACCCTTCACAATAGTCACAAATAATGTAAGTATAATTATATTATATATAATTATATAATAATGTGACTCTAAAGAAGGAAGTGAAGGATCTGTATGATACGAACTTCAAGTCTCTGAAGAAAGAAATCAAAGATCTCAGAAGATGGAAAGATTTCCCATGCTCATGGATTTGCAGGATTAACATAGTCAAAATGGCCATCCTGCTGAAAGCAATCTATAGATTCAATGCCATCCCCATCAAAATTCCAACACAATTCTTCACTGAGTTAGAGAGGGCGATTTGCAAATTCATCGGGAATAATAAATAACCTAGGATAGCAAAACCATTCTCAACAATAAAAGAACCTCTGGTGGAATCACCATGCCTTACCTTACAGAGCAATTTTGATCAAAACTTCATGGTACTGGCACAGCAACAGACAGGTAGATCAATGGAATAGAATTGAAGATCCAGAAATGAATCCACACACCTATGGTCACTTGATCTTTGACAAGGGAGCTAAAGCCATCCAGTGGGAAAATGACAGCATTTTCAACAAATGGTGCTGGCATAACTGGTTGTTATCATGTAGAAGAATGAGAATTGACCCATTATCTCCTTGTACAAAGCTCAAGTCTAAGTGGATCAAAGACCTCCACATAAAATCAGAGACACTGAAATTGATAGAGGAGAGAGTGGGGAAAAGCTTCGAAAATATGGGCACAGGGAAAAAAATTTCTTAACAGAACAGCAATGGCTTGTGCTGTAAAATCAAGAATTGACAAATGGGACCTCAGAAAATTGCAAAGTTTTTGTAAGGCAAAAGACACTGTCAACAAGACAAAAAGGCCACCAACAGATTGGGAAAGGATTTTTACCAATCCTAAATATATACAAAGAGCTCAATAAGCTGGACTCCAGAAATTCAAATTACCCCATTAAATAATGGGGTACAGAGCTCAACAAAGAATTCTCAACTGAGGAATACCAAATGGCTGAGGAACACCTGAAAAAATGTTCAACATCCTTAATCATCAGGGAAATGCAAATCAAAACAACCCTGAGATTCCATCTCACACCAGTCATAATGGCTAAGATTAAAAATTCAGGTGGCAGCAGATGCTGGCAAGGTTGTGGAGAAATAGGAACACTCCT
>NC_034594.1:11443892-11452797 GCF_900095145.1 Mus pahari | reverse complement strand
ATACTTCATTCCTTCTTAGAATAGGGAACAAAATACCAATAAAAGGAGTTACAGAGATAAAGTCTTGAGCTAAGATGAAAGGATGGACTATCCAGAGACTACCCCACCTGGGGATCCATCCCATCATTAGCCACCAAACCCAGCACTATTACACATGCCAGAAAGATTCTGCTGGAGGGACCCTGATATAGAGGCCTCTTGTGTGGCTATGCCAGTGCCTGACAAACACAGGAGTGAATGCACTCAGTCAGCTATTGGATGGAACACAGGGTCCCCAATGGAGGAGCTAAAGAAAATACCCAAGGAGCTGAAGGGGTCTGCAACCCTATAGGTTGAACAACAATATGAACTAACCAGTAGCCCCAGAGCTCATGTCTCTAGCTGCATATGTAGCAGAAGATGGCGCATTCAGCTATCATTGGTAAGAGAGGCCCTTTGGTATTGCAAACTTTATATGCCCCATAGAGTGGAACACCAGNGCCAAGAAGTGGGAGTGAGTGGGCAGGGGAGCAGGGCGGGGGGAGGGTATGGGACATTAGGGATAGCAGTTGAAATGTAAATGCAGAAAATATCTAATGAAAAAAGGCATGTTGACTATTATCTGAGTCTATCTGAGTGACTTAGGTTATCTTCAGTGAAGCGGACAGGGTAGCTGGGGTTGTGACCTTACCTAAAGACCGGGATCCTCCTAGTAACTTATTGAGAGTTGGCAAATTCAGATCCTTGCAGACATACCAAGGAACTCTTTGTTTTTTCTCTAGTTTAACTACAGATGACTTGTAAGTTCTAGATCTAAAGTTTACTGCCCTATGACCCTAATATGTGTTACCAAAAATGAGGTTTGGTTTTTTTCTGTGTCCAGAGAAATTCATCCCTCCAGCATCTTTCTCTAGCTGGGTATGAATTAAGAGTGACTAAAAATATAATTGTGGTGAAAACTGGACTTTGACTTTATGTTATAATGTAACTTAGTAATGACCGTCATACAGTCACAGATATGTCCATACACAACATGATGCATTTGTATAGACATGACCACCAGAAGCAGGCTTACTGGGGACTCAGAATTCAACTGAAGTGCTGTGCATAGTTTCATTTTACAGATCAGAAAACAGAGATCTAGACCAAATTTAAAGGGCTGGAACCATAAAATTATGTGTAACATAATGTTGAAGGGTACAAAAAAAATCAAATTGTCCTCAGTATTGTTAGTCTACTTTCTTGTTTTCCATTTAGATTTGTATATTTCTAAATTTATAACTCACATATTGATGCTTTGCTTGAGCTACAGTTCCTATCTCTTAGTATCTGCTGCAATTTTCTAATTTTATGACTCAATTCATATTCTACTCATTCAAAACCAATTTCGAGAAATTACCCTTCCTAAGGCCCAGATTTCTATCAGGTGAATTATCACTCCCTTGCTTTGTGGTACTTCCCGAGGTTCCTTTGTTGTTCTGTTGAGTGATAGAAATTCTGCATCCTAGGACCTGTTCTGGTGCTCACTAGGAGCAGAACAGAACTCAGTCAGTACCTGTTTCTATGTGGTTCTCAGTCTTATCACTAGCCAGTGGTTTGTGTGATATTCCTATGTCATATCCCAGTTCTATTACATTTGATAATGACACTGTGCAATTCACCATTATTTTAAAGGAAGCACTCATTTTAGCCATTTAATAAAGAAAATATATAAACTGTTTATAAACCCTGTGTGTACAACTTTTATGCTTCTTAAAGTCATATTTCAAGTACATCAATCCACTAACAGAAGTATAATCTAATAGTGAGAAATTAGCAAACAAAAAATGAAATATTGAATTGTGTCCAGTAGTCTGAGAAATACACTGCAAGTAGTAAATTACTATTAAATAGGTACAACCCACTTGCATAATGCAAGCAATTTTTTTTCTCTTTAGAATGCCAACTTTGTATTGCTATGACTATGAGCTGGTGATGAACACCTTAGATGCATTTTCTATCTTTTGATTTCTGATAGCATTTATCTACAATGATTTTGGAAGTATACTATAGTGTATGTGACTAAAAGCACTTCCTATGAGCAAACCTTTAAGGCCTGAGGACAGGTACTTGGTAGTCACTAAGATGAAAGGCACATAGGAGACTGCCTGCTACTATCCCCAGGTAGCCATTTGTTAATCAGGTGCCAAGATGCTGCCTGTGTCTTAGGCATTTTTATTTAATTGCCTTGTTTATTGTGTGAAAATCTCATACATTTAAGTGGTATAGTTTGATCTCATCTCCATCAACTCTCTCCTTCTACCTTTAGTGCTTCCCCAACTCATTCTCCATTAACTTCATAACTTCTTTATTATTACTGATAATTCCCCGAATATAATTAATACTGCCCTTATACTCCTGAGTGTAGGACCAGCAGCTATATCCGCAAAGTGGCTCTCCCTCTTCAGCTTCCATCAGCGACCAGTATCTCTTCAGCTAGGGGTGGGAGTTTGGGAGATTTGGTTGCATCCCTTCCATTTGTGCTAGATTTTTTCTGGCTCCATCTTGTACAGGTAGCCTCAACTGTGGGTTTATGTGTACAAAAGCGCTGTCATATCCACAGATGAGGATTTCACAGCACCCATACCTACTCACTGGCTCTTCCTCTCTGCTTACTTGTCTAGGATGTCTCTGAGGCTTAGATGAGGGAGCTTGATATATGCAACCAATTAACAGCTAAGTACCAGCAGGATATTAGCACTTGTTTCACAGACATGTCAAGAAAAAGAAGTGTTAACATTCGAAAAACAATTGAATCTCATATGACAAATATAAATGAAAAATTAGGAGAATACTTTGGGATAAAGTTGTATTCTTTCTATACTGTGGAAATATAGGTCTAGTGTAGAGAACTTAAAAATATCCACATAAAATGTTCTATGCATGATATAAAAATAGCAACCTAAGACTACATTTATTAGTAATTTTCTATAATAGAAAGTAGGAATGTTTACACACTATTCTTTTTCAAATGGACAAAATAAAGCTGCATTTTGTCAAAACAAGAACAAGATTACTATATTATCTCAATTATTTTGTTATTATTTTTTTGTTTTTCCATACAAGGTCAAACTTTCACATTGGAACAATTATTTCAAAATTGCTCATTCATTTGGTAGGTACAGAATTGAAGAACTGTATCTAGGCGGTTTTTATCTTTTAAAATAACAATAGTGGCCAAACAAACACCATGAAATAAAGGAAAATCTGTTTGTATGAGAAGAGGGACTGTGGCAAAGGAATCAAGATGCAGTCTTGGTCTGGACCTTTTAGCAACCTTGGATCAGGCGAGAGACAGCTTTTTCGTTATAACAGCCAGCTGTGTGCTTGGTGTGAGTTGGGTAGTTTTACAGATTAAATCAAACACAAAAATTGGGTCATAAATTCTATGGAGTTCTGTTCTGGGAAATATATTGGGAACAAAGTGAGATGCAGTAGTCAGGGGAGTCTCCTCTAGGGCCCGGCAGGAACAAACAACCAGACATAAATACAAAATTAAAATTGGTACAATTAAGTTACAGAATGATTTCTCTCTCCAGATCCCTATTCAAGGCTGTGCCTTTGGTTTAAAGTCACCAACAGCAAAGTTTCTTTGCTGAGAACCCATTTCCAAACTCCAATGAAAGTTTCCACACACACCCCCTCCCCGCCTTGGGCATACTACAGCCACAAGGGATTTGTCAGAGCTTTCTAATTCTGTAGCCATCAGATAAAATGATAAGGCAGCTGGGTCACTGGAAGGGGAAGCATCCACACGCACACAGATTTTGCTGGCTTAAAGAAAAATAACAGTGATGTATAAAATAGCAAGCCCCCTGGAACACTATGAAGCAAAGTCGGGAGACAGTATAGAGCTATAGGACACATTTAATGCTACAATTCTCAGAGTGTCTTATTTTCATTTGAAAGTTGCTGCCAGGAGCAAAGGTTCACTGTGTTTTGGCAGCTTCAGAATATCTTTCCGCTTCTTTTGACTCAAAATAAATATAAGGAATCTATGGATACCTGGAAACGCTACCTACCCTCTTCTCTCCAATGCTATGGATGCTCATCCTCATGGTAGGTCCCCCAGAGACTCTGCTTGCCCTCACCTCCCCAGGGCTCAGCTCTTCCAGATGGTAGGTCCTCCCACTTCTGTCTATGCTTTCTTCTCAAGGGCACAGTTTCAGAAAGCTGTCTAGAACCAGAGGAGAAGAAAGTCATCCCCAATAAATGTTGAGCTTTAAGCATCTTCTGATGTGCATCTGACCCCTCTAAGGTTGAACCAAATGTTTGAGGACTGAGTGATTATTTTCACAACCTTGGATTTTAACAAATTTTTATTGGAGTAACTGCAGCCCAGGGCAAAGCAAATACCCATGACACACAGACATCTGAATGTATCCTAGGCACTCTGTAACCATGATTCATTATTTAAGCTGTTTATAGCAACATCTAGGAAACTGTTTTTTGATGTAAATGTCTTCTAAAAGGTATCTTCTAAAAGATGCTCCGTGGATGGCAATTTTATTGATAGCTGTTTGTTGAAAGAATGTTATTTCTCATGGAATGCCAGCCATCAAGTAATCAAATATAATTATAAATTTAAGCCAACATGACATATTACAAACTAGTCTTGAGAGATTGAGAACATAGTGAGCAGGAGAATGAAATATGGAAATCAGGTGGGTTAGCCTCATACTCAAAGGTCTACATGGATTTGTGCCCTGGTTGAAGACAACATTGTTAACGAAGACACACACACATCCATCTTTTTCATGAAATTGCATATCATACTGTTCACCACAACAAGAGTTCTGACCTATGTTCAGATACATTTTGTAGAAGGAGGGGCAGCATTGTGTTGTTTAAACTTTGTGATGCTGCAAAGTAAAGATGTGTCTCAAGGCTGTCTATTCAATTTGCCAAAATCAGAACAAAATAAGAATAAGAAGTTTAAAGGTTTTCAGAAGGCAGAGACAAAATGACCCAGTGTTTATGAACACTGTTTGTGTATGAATGGTGTATGTGTAAGCGTAAACATACCATACCTGCTGTGGTTATGAGAAGATACCTGGTAACTTCTGCCAAGATGCTATGGCTTTTTGCACTGCTGCTTGGGGAGCCAAACTCAGAATCTCACATTTGCGTAGGAAGTGCTTTTACTCATTGAACCATCTTGCCAGCCCAGCCAGACACTTCAGGACAGTACTTAGTCAGCACCAAGGGATAATTGTTCTGCACACAGGTTTTCTCTACACCAGCTTTCTCTGTCCTCTTAAATGTCGTGCACTGCTCAGGCACATTCATCCCTGAAATCAGGCTACCGGTGACACTCTCGAGGTGCCGATATCAAACAACATGCTGTTTCTCCCTTTCTATCATTCCATTCTTGGGTTTTTCCTGCCAGGTTGCATTCTGCCCTTATTGCCTCACTCCACAAAATTCTTTTTTTTTTTTTTTTTTTTTTGTAAAGATGTATTTATTTATTTTATGTATATGAGTACAACACTGCTCTCTTTAGACACACCAGAAGAGGGCATCAGATTCCATTACAGATGTTTGTGAGCCACCATGTTGTTGCTAGGAATGGAACTCAAGGACCTCTGGAAGAGCAGTCTGTGCTCTTAACCTCTGGGCCATCTCTCCAGTCCCACAAGATTCTTTACTCTTGGCTCTTTCACTGACTCTTCTTTGAAAAAGTGGTTCAACTATCTTGTGAAAGTCTTCTTGTAATGAGATATGTTCTTGTCAATTCTGTATACAGTCTCATCCCCCAATCCCAGAAACTATTGCTGGCCATGGCAGATTCTTTTTAGTTTATAATCTATCTATCAGTCTTCTATCATCTCATCTCATCTCATCTCTCTCTCTCTCTCTCTCTCTCTCTCTCTCTCTCTCTCTCTGTCTGTCTGTCTCATCTATCTATCTATCTATCTATCTATCTATCTATCTATCTATCTATCTATCTATCTATCTATCTTCTATCCTATTCTATTCTATCAACTATTATCTATCATCTATCTATCTATCATTTATCTATCTATCTATCTATCTATCTATCTATCTATCTATCTATCTTTAATATCTGATCTATGACAGATGCCATTTCAGGTTGTGAGTAAGAAAAGGGCTCTCTGTAGCATAGATAGAAATGGTGAACTACTACAACTAGAGGAAGGTTTAAGGTAATTCTGTTCAATGAGATAAATGTGTTTATTTAAAATGCACATTCATGCATCAGTCATGAATAACTCAGAATTTTGTTGTATTCATCCTTATATTTATTTTAAATTTATGTGTATTCCTGTGCCTCTGTGTAACATGTGTGTGAAGATGCTTGAAGAGGGTCAAAAGGCGAATCCCTTGGAACTGGAGTTATAGGCACCTGTAAGATGGAGCAGGTGGTTTGTGGGAAGCAACCCCAGCCGTATGAAAGGTCAGCATGTGCTCTGAAGAGCTGAACTGACTCTCCAGCTCCAAGATCACAAAACTTGTTTCAGAAATTCAGGAGTTTACTGCAGTGTAATTTAAATAATATATTATTTGTCTTGTTTTTATTGAGAGCTTTAAAAGCTTAGGCCCAGATTCAGCGCCAGTTATGCGGATGAAAAACAAGTCATGCTAATGTACTTCAATGTTATTTTCTGTGTATAATTCTTACACTAACTGACTTTTAGATGGTAGAGACTGCTTAACAATAACTGCAATTATTTACAATCATCTAAAAATTATGTGATGGTAAGCTGTAAAAATTACTTTTTAACTGAAAGATGTTTTTAAGCAAGAGGTTCAGCTTTAGATGGCCAAGATCATTTCCCCTTTGTTACTTTCTAATATTAATACAAATTAGACAATTTCTTCTTCTACTGATTTACTTCATGTTGTGTTAAAAGAGATTGCCCCATATTCCTGCTTATTTAGAAAGACTAAATCCCCTATGCGCTTTTCTTTAATGTTTATAAAAATAATTATATCTATTGAAAATGCAATTCACAGACTTTTGAAAATAATGTCAGCCCAATTTGTACTTGATAGAGTTTAAGAATCAGCAAACTGTGAAGCAAATGCATCTGGAGCAGCTCAACTGAACAGAAAACCTACAGAGAGCATCAGGCCATCAGATGTGGATGGAGTGTTTCCCAAACACCTTGTCTGTGACTAAAGATGAGGTAATCAACAGAGTGCATGGTATGGAAACATCATTGGGAAGGTTATTTCTACCAGAGAACTCTGCTACACATGGCTACCCATGATCTTCACATGTTGGTATATTTTAATAAAAAACTTAAAGTAAAATATTATTGTGTTGCTTTGCTTTTGCCAATTTGACAGAAACTTGAGTCATATGGGAGAAAGAAACATCAATTTATGAATTATCTCCATAATATTGGCATCCTTACTGCATATTGTTGTGTCAGAACCCAGTGCACTGTGGACAGTGACATTCTCTGAAGGTAGCCATGGGCTGTATATGAGCTGTAACTGAGAAAGCCATTTGATCACACCAGTAATCAGTGGTCTTCCATGGTCTCTGCGTTAGTTCCTGCCTTCAGGGTTTGGTTTCAGGTTGCTTTCTTGGCTTGCCTCAGTGATGGGCTATAACCTGAGACCCAAATAAACCCTGTATGTTTCCAGGTTGCTTCTAGTTAGTGTTGTATCACAGCAAGAGAAACCAAACTGGGACAATTATTGACTTAACAGATTCTTTCAGTTGTGAAAATTGGTACTTACTTATCACTTAATGGAAGAGGCACATGAAAAGAGTTTAACAGTTTTGTCCAAACTCTTGACCGTCCTGCATGGGATCTATCAATCCAGGTAAAGACTACCAAATCTGCATGCTTTGTCAAAGAGAACGCCCTACAGTATAATAATGACTTCCATAGAGTTCAGGGCTCACTGCACTGTGGCAAGATCTTACCTGAGCACTGCAATCCTTTATTTTTAGTTTCTTTGTGTGTTTCAATTGCACATCTAAAAATAATATTTCCTTTGCACATGCGATTTTTTGCATCATTGCCCCTAATTGCATCTTTAATATGCATGCTGTGAATATTTAGCCTGAAAGCACACTATGAACACTTTTAAAATGGAGCATGCTTTGATTGCTGTGACTTCTTAATTTTCTCCATGAAATGAATATCCCCCGTGTATATACTATGGAACGAACAATGATAGAGGAAGACTTTATCCCCCAGATGGCCTGTTCAGTTCTAATTCTCATAACATACATATTCAACAAAAATGAGGCCATGCTTATCTCTAATCCCTTAGCAATCTCTCTGCAGCAGAAACATGAATGCTATCAACATTCTAGGATCCTCTGAGTCTGGCCTTTTGGAAAGGATTTTCTACAACCTACATGAAGGATTTTTTTTCATAGATTTTTATAAAATAAAAGATACAATTGTACAGGTGATAATTTGTGTTGCTCAGTTCACAGTGTTCTCCATTCAGAAAGCATTTATTCAGTGCCTTCTAAATAACAATCATATTGCTAAATCCTTATAGCTCACTGTGTAGGGGAGCAAAGAGCTAGCTAAGAAATCAGATAATTGTATGCTGTAAGAAGTGCTATAAAAACCAACTGCAAGTATGAGATGCGGAATAACCAAGAGCGTCAGTAAAGCTCTTTCTGCGAGGCAGAATTTATGTGTGGTAGTAAAGGATAACAATGCAGCAGTAAGACAAACTATACACAACATACTAGTGAAATTGGGACCAGTGCTTTTTCTTGCAAAGCATTGTGAGAACACAGCCAGACCTATTACTCAGGTGTTGTTTCTGGCTGCAGACTTGGATTGTTACAACAGAGATTTCCAGGTCCATGAATTTGGAAAAAGATTGCAATATTTCCCTTTACAGAGAATCTCTGTCTTTCTTTCTTCCTTCCTTCCTTCCTTCC
>NC_034594.1:11438315-11443773 GCF_900095145.1 Mus pahari | reverse complement strand
TTCCTTCCTTCCTTCCTTCCTTCCTTTCTTTCTTTCTTTCTTTCTTTCTTTCTTTCTTTCTTTCTTTCTTTCTTTCTTTCTTCCTTCTTTCCTTCCTCCCTCCCTCCCTCCCCCCTCTCCCCTCTCTCTTTTCTTTCTTCTTTCTTTCTTATTAGAAGTTCAGATCCACAGGAAAAGTTGAGACAATCACCAGGGCATTAACACTGAAACAGAACAAAACAAAAGAAATGTAATATTATAGGAGCTGAAAGAAATGTAAGTAGCTTGAAGCGAGAGTGTGGTGAGATAGCTGGGGCTGAGGAGCTGGATACTCCAGGTTCAGCAAATGTTTAATAGTGCAGGTAGATGCTCAGCTTTCAACAGGACAGGGAAGCTTTTTTTGTTTTTTTGGCTTTGAAAGAAAAAATATTCAATTTATGTTCAGAGATTTTATTTTTAATCTCTATAGCTTACATGCTATGTGAACTGTTTTAAGTCATTTTATTCATTGATTCATTTAATTATCATGTAACGTACAGTTAGTGTTATTATTTTCCACATCCTATAGAGAACAGCTGTATGGCTTACTTGATATGATGTACATATAGACAGTGAAAGATTAAATTTAACAGCTCTGTTGCATAGTCTATGTATTCATTTCCTGATTCACATTGTCGTGACTTTGACTATACTTCCTAGAATAGAAAGTGTGATTGATTCATATTCATTCATCTATTCTCTCCCTCCCTCCACCCATACCTCCCTCCTTCCCTCCCTCCCTCTCTTCCTCCCTCCCTCCCTCTCTCCCTCTAATACTCCTAACACTCTTTAATGTTTCAGAGGTGTCTTAGGAGAGTATAAAAGCAGTAAAGGTGAAAAGAGCAGTGATCTGGATATGAGACAATATGGAAAGGTGTAAAATGTGTGGCTTGAGGATAACTTGGATGCAGAAGGGAAATCATTAAGAAGAAATAATCACCCATATCAAGTGCTGGCAAGCAGTGAAGTAGGAGGGAGGCTAAAAAGCTTATTCTAGATTTTTCAGCTTCAAAATCTTGATGCGAGAAGATGTTTTATATAACAAAAACTCACTTTTTCAAACCCATACATTTTGAAACTGTACCATGAGCCATGGGATAGTTTTGTCGGTTTGACATAATCTAGACTCATTCAGAATAAGAGTCTCAACTAAGACTTTTCTTGATTATGTCAATTGCAGTAGCAGGACCCACCCTGAAAAATAAGCAGCACTGTTGTATGAGCTGGGCCCTGGCTTGTTTGAAAAGAATGGAATGGGGACAGCAAGGTAGTTTTTATTTTTTTATTGTATTTTTTTTTAATTTGATTTTTAATTAGATATTTCCTTTATTTACATTTTGAATGTTATCCCCTTTCCTGCTTTCCCCTCCCCCCCGAGGATCCCCTATCCCATCCTCCCTCCCCCTGCTCATCAACCCACTTACTCCTAATTCCTGACCCTGGCATTCTCCTACACTGGGGCATAGAGGCTTCATAGAACCAAAGGCCTTTCCTCCCATTGATGACTGACTAGGCCATTCTCTGCTACATATTTACCTAGAGCCATGAGTACTCTTCAGTTGGTGGTTTAGTCCCTGGGAGCTCTGGGAGTACTGCTTAGCTTTGGGCATATATCCAGAAGATGCTCCAACATGCAATAAGGACACACGCTCCACTATGTTCATAGCAGCTTTCTTTATAATAACCAGGAGCTGGAAAGAACCCAGTTGTCCCTCAACTAAGGAATGGATACAGAAAATGTAGTACATTTACACAATGGACTACTACTCAGCTATTAAAAAGAATGATTTTATGAAATTCTTAGGGAAATGGATGGAACTGGAAAATATCATCCTGAGTGAGATAACCCAGATACAAAAGAACACAGATGGTATACACTCACTGTTAAGTGGATATTAGCCTAGAAGCTTGGAATACCCAAGATACAATTCACAGACCATATGAAACTCAAGAAGAAGGAAGATGAAAGTGTGGATAGTTCCATCTTTCTTAGAACGGGGAACAAAATACAGATGGAAGGAGTTACAGAGATAAAGTGTCGGGCAGAGACTGAAGGAAGGCCCATCCAGAGACTGCCCACTTGAGGAATCCACCCCATAAACAACCACCAAACCTAGATACTATTTTGGATGCCACAACTGCTTGCTGACAGAAGCCCCAGCAATGAAAACACAGCACAGTTAATATAATTACATGCTGTGCACCTAGATTGGGCAGAACTACTGTTACACTACCATCTTCCACATCTATGAGACCCCCTAGAACTTGCAGTTTTTCCAGGCCATGTGCTTCTGCTCTGCTTTTCTTTGTCTTTCTCCTCTTCTGCATCCTCTCCATCTTCCATTTTCTCCTTCTTCTCTCTCCCACCTTCCATTCCACCTTCCTTTTTATCTGCCCAATCATTAGCTCTCCTTTATTTTACAAATTAAGGTGGGTAGCAGGTTTACAGGAAATCACCTGAGTATTGACTTATTCCTTGTTCTCAGCCATTCATAGGAGACTGGAATTAACATGAAATATAATTAGCCCTAGGGCTATCCACAACAAAGTATAACTTCTTTCTTGTAAGTAGATAACCACAATGGACTCGGTAATTTCCACAAGAAAACTGCTCACAGAATCAACTAACCATGGCTCATAGAGGTTCATAGAGACAGAACTGCACTAAGGGAGCCTGCATGGGTCTGACCTAGGTGCTGTGTGTGTATGCTATGGTTATATAGCTTGGTCTTCTTGTGGGACTCTTAACAGTGGAAACTAGACTGTCTCTAACTCTTTGGCCGGCTTTAGGGACCATTTTCCTCTTATTGAGTTGCCTCATCCAGCCGTAGTATGGCTGGGATTAAAGGCGTGCGCCACCACGCCCGGCTGTGACTAGTCTTAATGTAACTTGATATGTCATGTTTGGTTGATGTCCTCGGAAGGCTTGTCCTTTTCTGAATGGAAATGGAGGAGCAGTAGATCGGGGGGGGGGGTAAGGTGTAGGAAAGGAACTGGGAGGAGACTAGAGAGCAGAAGCTGCGATCTGGATGTAATTCATGAGAGAAGAATAAAAAAATTTGTGTAACTTAATTACTTCCTTCACACTTTTTCATGGGAAGTGTTTAATTACATGGAATGCATGATTCCTAACACAACATAAACATTTAAACAATGGTCAGAATATTGAAAACTACTTGCTAGTCTGTTTTGAAAATTTCTATACTTTGTAATAGAACATAGAGAAAGAATATTACAAATATATCTGAATATATTTATTTCTTGATGTTTACTAAACTACTGCATAAGACACAAATAATAAAATCTCATGCCTACCAGCAGAGGGGTGCCCGACAGAGAGGGCTCTGGCCGACAGAGCAGGTGAGAGAGCCATCTTGTATCCTGGGTCCCTCAGAGCCTAGTCTGTACAGGAGAGCCTGCAGACTGCAGAAGCAACATAGCTTCTGGGACAGGCCCCCATTCGGGCCTTCATCTTCAGCCAGGAGGCAGATCTGAGCTCCAGACACCCGTGCTCCTTCCTGACAGAGGTGGGGTGGCTGCCTGGGAGGGCTATGGCTGCCCAAGAAGGTGGGAGAGCCATCTTGGGTCCTGGCTCCCTCAGAGATCAGTCTGCACAGGAGAGCTTGCAGACTGCAAAGACAGGGTAGCTTCTGGGACAGGCCCCAGTTCAGGCCTTCATCTTCAGCCAGGAAGAAGATCTAAGCTCCAGACACCTGCGCTCCTTCCCTTTCAGAGGAGAGGTGGCCTGCAGAGAGTACTCTGACCACTGAGACTCAGGAGAGAGCTGGACTCCCAGGACTGCTGACAGAGGCAAACAGAATCACAGGAGGAACAAGCTCCAACCAGAGACAGCTAGAACAACTAACGCTAGAGATTACCAGATGGCAAAAGGCAAACGTAGGAATCTTACTAACAGAAACCAAGACCACTCACCATCATCAGAACCTAGCACTCTCACCTCGGAAAGTCCTGGATACATCAACACACCTGAAAAGCAAGATTCGGGTTTAAAATCGTATCTCATGATGCTGGTAGAGTATTTTAAGAAGGAAATTAATAACTCACTTAAAAAAATACAGGAGAACACAGCTTCACAAGTAGAAGGCCTTAAAGAGGAAGCACAAAAAGCCCTCAAAGAATTACAGGAAAACACTGCTAAACAAGTAGAAGCCCTTAAAGAAGAAACACAAAAATCCCCCAAAGAATTACAGGAAAACACAACAAGAACAGATGATAGAATTGAACAAAACCATCCAATATCTAAAAATGGAAGTAGAAACAATAAAGAAATCCCAAAGGGAGACAATACTGGAGATAGGAATCATAGGAAAGAAATCAGGAACCATAGATGCGAGCATCAGCAACAGAATACAAGAGTTGAAAGAGAGAATCTCAGATGTAGAAGATTCCATAGAAAACATGGACACAACAATCAAAGAAAACACAAAATGCAAAAAGATCCTAACTCAAAACATCCAGGAAATCCAAGACACAATGAGAAAACCAAACCTACATATAATAGGAGGAGATGAGAATGAAGATTTTCAACTTAAAGGGCCAGTAAATATTTTCATCAAGATTATAGAAGAAAACTTCCCTAACCTAAAGAAAGAGATGCCCATGAACATACAAGAAGCCTACAGAACTCCAAATANACTGGACCAGAAAAGAAATTCCTCCTGACACATAATAATCAGACCAAAAAACTGCACTAAAAAAGATAGAATATTAAGAGCAGTAAGGGAAAGTGGTAAAGTGACATATAAAGAGAGACCTATTAGAATTATACCAGAGTTCTCACCAGAGACTATGAAAGCCAGAAGATCCTGGAAAGATGTTATATAGACCCTAAGAGAACACAAATGCCAGCCCAGGCTACTATACCCAGGAAAACTCNCAATTACCACAGATGGAGAAACCAAAGTATTCCATGACAAAACAAAATTCACACAATATCTTTCATGAATCCAGTGCTTCAAAGGATAATAAAGAGAAAACACCAACAAAAAGGCAGAAACTACACCTTATACAAACCAAGAAAGTAATCCTTCAACAAACCTAAAAGAACACAGCCACAAGAACAGAATGCCAACTTTAACAAGAAAAATAACAGGACACAACAATTTCTTTTCTTTAATATCTCTTAATAACAATGGACTCAACTCCCCAAGAAAAAGACATAGACTAGCAGACAGACTACACAAACAGGACCCAACACTTTGCTGCTTAGAGGAAACCCACCTCAGGAAAAAGACAGACACTACCTCAGAGTGAAAGGCTGGAAAACAATTTTCCAAGCAAATGGTCCAAAGTAGCCATTCTAATATCGAATAAAATTGACTTCNAACACAAAGTTATCAAAAAAGACAAGGAAGGGCACTCCATACTCATCAAAGGTAAAATCTACCAAGAGGAACTCTCAATTCTGAATATCTATGCT
>NC_034594.1:11437270-11438304 GCF_900095145.1 Mus pahari | reverse complement strand
AACAGAACAGCAATGGCTTGTGCTGTAAGATCATGAATCTATAAATCGGACCTCATAAAATTATAAAGCTTCTGTAAGGCAAAAAGATACTGTAAATAAGACAAAAAGGCCGCCAACAGAGTAAGAAATGGTTTTTTACCAATCCTAAATCTGATAGGGGACTAATATCCAATATATATAAAGAGTTCAAGTAGCTGAACTCCAGAAATTCAAATAACCCATTAAAAAATTTAGCCGAGAGCTAAGCAAAGAATTCTCAACTGAGGAATACCAAAGGGCTGAGAAGCACCTGAAAAAATGTTCAACATCCTTAATCATCAGGGAAATGCAAATCAAAACAATCCTGAGACTCTACCTCACACCAATCAGAATAGCTAAGTTATAAAATTCAGGTGACAACAGATGCTGGTGAGGATGTGGAGAAAGAGGAATACTCCTCCATTGCTAGTGTGATTGAAAGCTTGTACAACCATCCTGGAAATCAGTCTGGTGGTTATTCAGAAAACTGGACATAGTACTACCGGAAGGTCCAGCAATACTTCTCCTGGCATATACCCAGAAGATGTTCCAACTTGTAATAAGGACATATGCTTTTTACACTATGTTCATAGCAGCCTTATTTATAATAACCAGAAGCTGGAAAGAACCCAGATGTCCCTCAACAGAGGAATGGATACAGAAAATGTGGTACATTTACACAATGGAGTACTACTAAGCNATTAAAAACAATGAATTTATTAAATTCTTAGGCAAATGGATTTATCTGGAGGATATCACCTGAGTGAGGTAGCCCAATCACAAAAGAAGTCACTAGATATGCACTCACTGATAAGTGGATATTAGCCCAGAAACTTAGAATACCCAAGGTACAATGTGCAAAACACAGGAAAACCAAGAAGGAAGACCAACGTGTGGATACTTCATTCCTCTTTAGAATAGGGAACAAAATACCCATGGAAGGAGTTACAGAGACAAAGTTCAGAGCTGAGACCAAAGGATGGACCATCCAGAGACTGCCTCAACTGGAGATCCAT
>NC_034594.1:11432915-11437060 GCF_900095145.1 Mus pahari | reverse complement strand
ATCATTGGGAAGAGAGGCCCCTAGGTCTTGCAAATTTTATATGTCCCAGTACAGGGGAATGCCAGGGCCAAGAAGTGGGAGTTGGTGGGTAGGGGAGCAAGATGGGGGGAGGGTATAGGTGTACCTTCGGGATAGCATTTGTAATGTAAATGAAGAAAATATCTATTAAAAAATAAATAAAATCTCATATGTTCATCTAATAATTATGTTGACATATAAATGTCATAAAATTATATTTTAAGTGAATGTCACATTCTATTTTTATATTTATGTACAGAAAAGTTGGATATTAAATATAATTTAATAAGTATTATACTATATACTTTTAATTACATGGTATGCATTTGGATTTTATTCAATTCAGAATCTATAAATTTTGAATACATAGTAGAGTGTAGCTAAATGTAATTCTAAAGTCATTTTCAGAAGAAACATTTTTATCTTTTATTACTGCAAAGGAACATAAGCATAAAAGTTTAATTTTGCATTCAAATAAATGCTACATATTAATGTAATTGATGACACAATTTTAAATGAACAATTCTACCTGAAGATTTTGTTCATTAACTTCAGTTGTAGTGAACTTTACCAAGGGACTCAAATTATAATAGAATAACAAATCTTAAATTAAAACAGTGTTGTTTTCTCATGTGTTACACTTTCATGCATTTAGACACAGGTGCACACTTTGTATTTTTACAGCAGTGCTAGTACTATAATAAAAAATAGAAGATTCTAAAATGTGATATTTCTTCATGAGTATGTTCTTTAAGTTCCTACCTTAAAGATAATACTGAATCATAAATAATAATAGTACTTTGTACTTTACAAAATCTATGAGTAGGAAATATATATCTACAAAAAGATGCTAATACAGCATCACTTCACAATGTTTTACATTAATTATTTTACTTGGAAATTGCTTCTGTCTGAAGTCATTTGTAGTTATTGAATTTACTTTAAACAGTGTTTCAAGGGACAAGGATGGGTTAACATTGCTCAATATACTTGCACGAAAATATCCACTGTAATATTATCATGTACAATGAATATACATGTGCAATTTATTTACATAAGTGTTATAAAATGATATATATTTCCCCTAAGAAACCTAGGCAATTAATTGCAGGAAAATCATGAGAGATAGTCTATAGCTTTTAGTAAGAGTGTTGTCATACCAAGTGGCACACCTTCATATTTGTATATACATATGTCTATATGTAATTTTTACTCATATATTTATTTTTAAATATACTTTCATTTATTTTATATATTATTTATTTATGCATATATTTATATGTAGTTTAACTGATATAAATTAATATGAGCTAGTGGGGTCATGGATCTTAGAGGAGATCATTACACTTCCTCTTTCTCAAGCCAGTATAATTTTTAACTGCATTCTAAGTATTTTTATTTATAAAATAAATAAACCAAACATAAGAGTAGCTTTCATCCCCTGTTAAAGTAACTTCTCTCTGCAGTAGACTGAGATCATAACAAAAAGCCACAATAGGTCAAAATGCAGGGACCAACTGATGGTGGGTGTCCCAGCTCCAACTAATGTATCTAAAACAGAAAATTCCATTCTTAATGCTCAGGAAAGGCTATACAAGAGGAGGCTGGAAGATCATGCCAGAGGACCAAGAAGTCTGCTGTGAGATTGTCTCCCAGAAGTGACAGGGAAGATCCGATACTTTACTAATATGGTTTCTTAAACAAGATCTTAACAGTGCTAATGCCACCAGACATGTTTAGGTAGAAGTGAGAAATCTCACAGGGCACCACCCCTTGCCAATCGCAAGGGATTAGGAGCTACTAAGAGAAGAGAAATTAGTTTTCCCCAGGAATTATTCCTCCTAGTTTTCTGTCCCAATGCTAAGTGGTCAGTCCTGAAGTCATATGCATACTTACAACACTAACTGAACTCAGAGGAGGTATTTACCTATGTGTGCTTCTTATATGTCTATGTGTAAGAGTGACAACAATAATAATCATTAACAAAAATTTGGCCAAAGTTTTGAGAGGGAGCAAGGTGGCAGGGAGAGACATGGAAAGGTTTGGAGGGAGAAGAGGGAAAAGGTAAGTCATGTAGTTAATTTTAAAATTGCAATACGTAAATGTACATATATGAAAATGTCAAAATAAAATCAATAATTAATATGCAATATACTAATAAAAATTTAAAATTCTTAAAAAAAAAGAAAAGCAGATGGCTTCTATCTAGGAGAAGAAAGGAAACAAGCTAGAATAGGGAAAAAGCAAGAGATCAGGCATTAGGAAGGGTGTCACAAGATAAAAGTATAATGACACATACGTATGAAGATACCTTGATCATGTTTGTTACTTTGTATTTGAACCTATGTAATTAATAATAAAATAAAGTAGCCTAAATTAAGGTACCATGAAAATGCAATACTCTATACATTTACTTTAAAGTAATGTGTGTGTGTGTGTGTGTGTGTGTGTGTGTGCATGTGTTGTAGCTTGGAATTCTGCATTTCAGTACATATGAATATATCAATTTAATATGGGTGTACATAAATAATAAAAATATTTCCTCCAGAAATTACATTAAGCTATCAAAATATAAAAATTCACTTGCCATCTCTTTCCTACTAGAATCTTGATTGAGGTAGAATATAAAACATGTGTACAGTGTTGCTGTTTACCTGTTAAAAAATTAGGTTTCATGATCTTGATTAATCTTCTTATATCTTATTTTTAACCTTCCTTTGTTCTCCTAAAGATGTATTTTTTTTTTTTGCTGTCATTCCATCTTTGCTTTGTAGAAGTCCATACCTCAAATCTAAATATATCTGTGTCTCTCATTTAGCTGATTTATGATTCTTGATAGTATAACATTGTCTTCTTTCCTTGGTTTATGAGATGTCCAGTGGTTTCTACAGAGGATCACGGAGTGTGATTTTATAGTCAGAGCTGGCTTTCCTTCTGTGATGCTGTACCTAGGCAAATTCTGTATGTCTGCGTGCCATGCTTTTATCCTGTCTCCCCATCTTTAAAACTATTCTCGTCTCTGATGGTGGTTGGCATGGTTATGTTGAATTGCTAACAAGCCAGAAGCCTTTTGTCCTGCAAGAATGGAGTGATATTTGAACACAGGATACAATTGTTACTATAAAAAGGGAGAAATTGCTTCTCAGAAACTCTTAGTTAAATTGGAAAGCAGGTTGATCATTTTTAATACTGCACATGATTGACTGGAAGCAAAGACCATGTTCCAGAACAAAAGTGTTAATACTAGAAGCAGCCTCTTTTTCTGTGCTTTGGCAACCAACGAAAGGATTACTTGGAAGATCATTAAAAAAAAAAAAAAAAAAGCAGTGAAAATCATCCATTTTAACTAACATCTTTATTCCAAGCTAACGCCTGTTACTTTGAAAACCAGTTTGTATTAAAATAATGCACTCTAGTCATGTAAGAGTATATTTATAGTTCATTCCTAATTTACTTATTTGTGTTCCAATGTTTGCATATGAACATCTAGCTAGATAATTTATATGCCTTTTTAAAAGCCTTATTATTGTTATCGTATGTGCATGTACACCAGGCATGTGTGTGGGTGCCTGTGGCATGTTGAGCTTGTGAAGGCTGGAGACCGAATTTGCAGATTTGGTTTTTTCTTCCATCTTTACTTGGGTTCTGTGTATAAAGCTCAGGTCATTACAGTTTTGCTGAAAAATGTTTTATCTTCAGAACCAGGTTTCTATCCAAGTTATAGGTATTTATTTTTACCCCACCCCACTTCTCATGGAAGGACACACAGTCAGCCTGCTGTCCAAACATAACTGGTTCTATACCTCCCGGACCATAAACTGAAATGAACCTTTCTTTCCTTAATTTACATTTAGTTAAGGTATTTCATTAAAGGGATATGAAATTAACACTTTCTGCATCCTTTAAGTCCCTATCAGAGAAGTTCTGATTTAAGCCTAGTTTGGTATCTTCCATAGTAAAATAATTCTGCTTTTGATGTAAGATTAGAAAGGAAATAATGACCATCTAGTGAGGGAGAGATTATAAGAATAGCACACCTACCCACCCACCCACCCACCCACATGTAGGCATGCACAGACAGATAGACAGACAGACAGACAGACACACACATATGTATGTATGTATAT
>NC_034594.1:11423599-11432877 GCF_900095145.1 Mus pahari | reverse complement strand
TATATATATATATATATATATATATATATATATATATATATATATTGAGAGAGAGAGAGAGAGAGAATAGAATAGAATAGGAAGTGAGCTGAAGCTATAAACCCTCAAAGCTTGACTCCTGTGAGACTTCCTCCCCGTTATGTCATAACTTCCATAAACAGTACTCCCAACTGCTATCCAAATGTTCAAATACATGAGCTTACAAAAGACATTTCTCAGTCAAATCACCATAATGTTGGTCTTAGCAGAATGAGAAGCATTTTAGACAAGAATCCACTATGACTATTGTATCCTGGATGAAAGAGAAGATGAAAGCCTTTGTTTTCATCAGGAACATTGTTGAACAGGGTGGACAGTTTCTCACTGAGTGTTATTGTGAATAGGTCTTGAAAATCTAAAGTTCCATTTTCAAACAAATTGTTAATGCAGTATAAGCAGTCGTCTGAATTCTATGGAAAGAGAGAGGATCCTGAATGCAGAATGTTCCTAGGATATTCTAAAGAAGGCTTATAAGTAGAAATGTGCTTGTGAAATACAGGCCTTTATTTTCCCACAACATTAGAGTAACAGTCCTAGAAACTAAAGCCTCATGTGAAGAGAAAGAGAGAGAGAGAGAGAGAGAGAGAGAGAGAGAGAGAGAGAGAGAGAGAGAGAGAGATGAGAAAACCCAGCAAGTTCAGTGAAAAACTAGCAAGAGTAACACTTAAACTCAAGCAATACTTGACTAAGGTATTCAGAAGAAAGGCAGCTTGTAAAGAATGAAACTGGTGGAAAATCTGTTACCAGGTAAATACTACCTTCTATGACAACAGAAATCTGAGGAATATTAAGTGATAATCAATAGTTTAATTTGGAATAATTCCAACTTACTGGTTGACACGCATTTGTTGTTTAGAAAAATCCAGACTATGAAAGAAAGTATTTAGATCTTCTACATGGTCTTCATTTATGGAGGATATGATAAGGATGTACACCAGTACAGTCATAGTTTGTCAAGCCTGGTGAGTAGAAGAGGAAGGAGGATCATGGAGGAAGTGAAGGAACAAATTTGGACCACTTAACTATGTTTCTGAGGTAGATTGAAGTTCTTTGTAGTACTACATGAGATCAGTAAGTCGATGGAAAATGATCAAATGCAGCAATGAGACATTATTTAGTGCTGAGGAGAAATGAATGAGATAAAATACTTATGAGGAATGCTGCATAATGAAGAAATGTAAAGGCACATTATAACGAGAGAAGGCAATGTGGGAAGAGTGCCCACTGTGTGATTCCTACTATGTGATAATCTGAAAAAGGCAAAGTGGCAGGTAAAGCTTAATGGATGTTGAATGGCAAAGGGGAACTCATTGTAGCTAGGAAGAGGAGAATCAAACTATTTCCTAAGACAGATACATACTCAAATCCACAGAACACACAACTCTGAGAGTGAGCTCTCAAATGAGTTACAGACTTTGAATGATGAAATGCGGATATGGATTTATCAGTGGTAAAATGTGCAGTATTGTTTTGTATGGAGTCAGCAATGTGGCAGGTTTGCTGGAATTGTGTGGGATAGGAAGTACAGAGGACATCATACTCCCTACTCAGTTTTATGGAGAGCCTGAAACTGCTCTAAAAATACCATCACAGAAAAGCATAAGACTATTTAACAGAAACCCAAACAGCAGTCACGAGAAGACCATTTGAGTTGTTGGTCAGGATCATCCAAGAGACTCTCAAAACATCACAAGACTTTTCACCTTGATTGCCCAGTTGAGATGTAAAGTAAGTTCATATTGAAGAAGATGCCACATACTTCCGAAACAGGGCCAAGAGGCCCTGGAACTGTAACTGGCCTGAATGCTTCTCTCTGAGGACTAGTTCTAATGGTACCAGAAGCCACCATGAAGGCATCCAAAGGATTGATGCAACCAAGAGTGTTCTTACGAAGCATCAATGCCCGTGAGCCACAACAATGACCAACATGACTCAATAACCCCAAAGGTACAGTAATGGCATATATACATAGGCTGTAACCAGAAGGACACACTCAACAAGAGGGAAAACAACTCAGTACTGGAAATATGGTCAGCTCCCAAGTGTTCATGAACTCATGGATCTTGAAGAACTACAAGCACAACTTATTAAACAAGCATAATCCCTAGCTACATTCTAAACATTTCTCTTTATACCCACAGATACATGTAGTCTTCAGTTCTCATCAAAGAAACTTCTCTGTAAAACAGAGAGAGGCAACTACAGGTAAACCACAGACAATCAAAATGCACAGAGTTCTTGTGATCAGTCCCAATGGATACATCTACAAAACAACTCCTTAACCCAGGTTCAAGAGTCATTTTGGGAGAAGTAGTGGAAAGATTATAAGAGCCAGAGGGCCAGGAAGTTTGCTGTAAGACTGTTTCTTAGTGATTTCAGAATCTACATTCTTACCAAGATGATTGCCTAAACATGAGTTATAAAAGAACACCAATAATAGTCACTAAAGCGGATAGTAGACCTACCCTTACACTAGTAATTATAGGCAAATAAGACAAGCACATTAATTAAGTCTACTTATCTCAGCTATGCCATCCCAAGGACAGAATTCTGATTGACCCAAAAGGTTTGATTACAGAAATGAATTTTTAAAAAATCAAATCTGGACAAGGATAACTTCTTTTATTTTTTTTTTCATGTTTTCTTGTGTTTTTGTCTCAGGATTATATATTGAGCAGCTGTTATGCCCATTTCAAATATGTGAAATTTAACAATAAAGTAACAACCACTTAGGAAAACACTAATTAGGGGAAAGAATAATTAGAAATATAGACACACATAAAGCATCGGAAGAAATAACATGAACTCCCTGAATGTAAACAATAATTTTTAGTGAGCATCAAGAACATTCATCACTGAATAGCTATTTTACCATGATACAGGGAGATGAAATTCAGAGTGAATTACTATGTTAATCACATGTAAAGTGTTTAAGGAAGCCTTGTCATTTTAAGTTATTTTACTACTCTCCTGAAACACTTTGTTAAATTCCTTCTTAATCTCACAGCAATACAGGAAATCACCAGTTTCAAATGAATTGAGCTTCACCCTTCCTCTGGCTCCATTTCCAATTCATTCTACAGCACGAGTGCATGCTTAAAATTTTAAACCTGTCTTTTTTTTCTTTACCCTTAGAAGAAAGTTCTTCATGAATTTTTAAATAAAGATTTTGAATAATTGAAGGAAAATAAAAAGGCTTAAGCATATGGCTCTAGCCTATATTTTCCACATTGAAGGCAAAGCAAGAAGATTTTTGCCCTGTTTCTCTTTCTTTCCTAGTTCTTTCATAATCCAATTGTGATTTATTAATAGACATGGTCTGAAATAGAGTTACCAGGAAGCTTCAGCATCAGGGCTCCTCATTTGCATTAAAACCTGCCAAGGACCTATGTGTCTGTTCATAAGACCTTACAATTGTGTCAAGTGTTCTAAAGTAAGGCACTATAACCTTAACCAAAACAAAACAAAACAAAACAACCAAAACAAAACAAAGCACTCTCTATCTGTTCTAAAATCTGTTACATTGCTCTGTGGGTTACATGACTTTAGATTGGACAGAGTTTGGGAAACTTACTCAATTTAAGGGTAGCTGTATATAGTTAGGATGTATGGACCATAACTATGAGGCTCAGTCACTGTTGAGTACAGTTCACACATTTCTAGCTGTTACAGTAAGGCAACAGATTTTAGGTATATTCTGATCAGTTACTGTGCCAATTCACTAATACCACAGAAAGAAGAAAGACCAATGAACACATCCACATATGGGCAAGACACCAGAGGAGAGTATAATTACTAAAATCACTTGTTATTTAGATTTTTTTAGTGTTATACTACTTGGCTTTGCACTCCTACAATGATGTGTCATAAACATTCTATTATGAATTTTAGGGAGATATAGGATGAATTATTGAGAGTTTTGGTCTGATATACAAAGGATATACACCTAGGGCCTTAGAAAGAATATTAACGGCTATACATCACCACCTACTTCAAAGACTGAGAGAATGGTGAACACATTGAAGATTTCTGCAACTAGATGTTATCTCCTCCCCTCCCTTTATTTCAGTTAGGTACTGAGAGGCTTTGATAGACGCAGAGAAGATGGCCCCAAAGAGAAAATCAGAGAGATATACCCATGAGGGTGTGAAAACTGTACTTAACTGTTACTGAAAATTAGGACTGAAATTATACACTGGCCCTGGGTTGCACTACCTCATATAGATAAGTATTTTTATTTCTAATTTTCTAATGAAGAGGGTAATATTTGCTGAAGCCAGGTCAGTACTCGAGATTGCAAATTCGAAATGGTGTTATGACATGGGCATCCAAATATTTGATACTAAAGATTACTCATTTTCCATTATTACATATTTTAGCAAAGACAGAGTATCTAAACCTACAAGCCATGTATATTTGGGTCTATTCATAGCAATGGGCTGATAGAGCCAGATGAGTGTTACATATAGCAAGGCCCTATACTATTCTTATCCTAATGTCTGCTTTGCCTGCTAGACGGATATGGATTTCCCTGGATCTTCACTTCCAAACATATTGGGTGATTTTTTTCTTATACAAACCACTGATTCACATAGATCTATTAAACCTGATGGATTATAGCTATAGAACAATGTAGAAAAATTCATTGCCAAGAGGTTATAGTTGGTTATTTTATTTCTAGTGACTCAAAGTAGAAAAAATGATGAGAGATGATTTATATATAGCAAAGATTATGTATTTGAATTTAGCTACATGTAAAGGTGTGAAGATTTATTAACTCATTACTCAGGGACCATTAGTAGCAATTATATCTATATAATCTTTAGATATTCAACTTAGACTTTGCATGACTTTTTCAGCATGAGGGACTTCACTGCCCAGTGGTAACTATGAAGAAGCTAGATAAAAAGGGTTTAATAAATTATTATATCTCTCCTTTGCTTCTAGATCAAAGAGAACTATATTAGTCACGTGACCGAGATGAAAGGAGTACCTCCTCTGAACTGAAGCATTTATTTTTTTCTTTTTTTTTTTTTTTTTTTTTTTTTTTTTTTTTTTTTTTTTTTTTTTTTTTTTTTTTTTTTTTTGGTTTTTCGAGACAGGGTTTCTCTGTGTAGCCCTGGCTGTCCTGGAGCTCACTCTGTAGACCAGGCTGGCCTCGAACTCAGAAATCCACCTGCCTCTGCCTCCTAAGTGCTGGGATTAAAGGCGTGCGCCACCACGTCCGGCTGAAGCATTTAATTCTTGATGCACAGTCCTATGGACCTCTATTTTAGGCTCTGAAGAAGGTAGAAGAATCTGCTCCTGTAGATGAGACAGTCAATTATTCTATTATGCTGAGTTATCGGGTTGCAGTCCAGTATCCTTAGAGCAGACTTTGCATAAGTGAGAGATAAATTATTGCTCTGTCATGCCAATGAGACCTTTAAGGTGGCTTGATTCCTTAATGAACTCAACTAAAAGATTTTGTTAGCAGAAGAAACTCTGAAACTAGGACCATGTGGCTTCAAAGGTCATATATATGTATTCTTTTGTATCTCTTTCTCTTTAAATTGTTTTATTTTTTAATTACATTCTTGGTTACAAAAGTAATATGGGGCTATAGCTGTTTACTGGCACAGAGTTTGTTTGACATGTATAACTCCTCGTATTTCATGCCTAGAAGTAAAACAAACAGTTATGAAGTCTATGAACATTCTGAAAAATGGAGCATATAGTGGAATGATATGAAAACCTCTTACGGTCTCTACATAATTGAAAAATTTGGGATACATACTTAACTGCATATTTGTGTGAACATGTGTGTTTTAAAACTACAGACATAATACAATAAATTTGTGTCCTACTCATTTGCGTTAAATACCATTCCTAAGTTTAGCTCAGTGTTTTCAGATAACATTGGCTAACATCATATTTTGTCACTTGGACGGTGGTGGTGTGCAAATGCTTTCTTGCTTTGTTTTTCTTGCTGGTCCTGTTTTCTTGTTATCTGATACACACTCCTCACTATTTCTTACCCTGGAAAAAAGAATAAGCATTTAATCTATTTCCTGATCCAGGGGCCCAGCCCCATGTGATGAGAAGTGTTTTCCAAATTCCATCTCTCTAACTAATGGTTCAGATAGTCACACAATAGAGTTCTTAAATGTTTAAGTTGACCAATATTTTTCTAACTGAAAATCTTACAGTATCATAATCATTTATCTCCTATCCTGAAGCACAGTATATATTTATCTCTGTTCTGTATTTTTATTTTGTGTGCATACCTGGGGTCTCTGAAAAATGTTATAGATCCAAATTCATTTTATACTGATCAGGCCATGTTGCAAGTGATTAGAATTCATAATACTCAACACTATGAGCTTTTCAACTGCTAAACTGAGACATATTATAGAAATGAAGCTATCATAAATTTTAAGTAGGAAAGTGATTATTCCTTTTAATAATAATAAAACTGGCACAGAAGAAATTTTATTTAAGACATTTAGGGAGACTGAATTGTACTAACCTTGGTACTAGATCATAAATGACAAAACACTTAATAATTATCAGACATTTTATAAATTACACACCCTCACTATCAAATTGTAACTGCACTTTCTTTCCTTTTCCCTGTCCTTGTGTTATGGGCAAAGATGTCATTTTTTAGCTTTTTATAGTAGCACTGCTCAGTAAAATTTGCAGAAAATACAGTAGTGAAATCATTTGAAGCTTAACCAAGGATAAAGGTTCATTAGTGCTCCATTAACAAAAAAATAGCTCCTATTCCACACTGCAGAAAAATGGGAATGGATTTGTGGGCTTGTGAAAGGAGCCATAGCAGAAACTCTGCAGGCAGAAACTCTTTATGTACATGAAAACACATGAATAGTCAGTCATGCTGTATGCTCTCCCACAGATCCAGCTAAACAGGGATACACTGAACAGGATGCACACTAAGATTTTAGAGCTGCAAGGTTTTTCATGTAGAGCCCATCATGGGCAAGTGCCAAGTGGAGTTAGATATTCCTTGCAAGTGAGGACTAAGGCTAGGGAGTATGCTAGCTTCCCCAGTTGGACAATTTTCTGGGTTAAAGAAGACAACAAAGTAACATAGCATGTCTCATTTATTCAGTAACTAACAAAAACCCGGCATTTTGGTAACTATTGAGCATATCAAGTATGCGTAGATATTTCTGGTTTTAAATGAGGAATCTGAGCTAGAGAGGTTAAGTAACTTGTACAATGTCACACAATTAAGATGCAAAGGAGATAGAATTCATAGATTTTTTTTTTTTTTTGGATTCCAAAGCCTGTTCTCTCAGCCCTTTATTACATCTCCTCTATCCACGTTCACCTCACCAACCACCTTGCCACTCATTAGCAGTGTGACATTGAACAAGAGACTTAACATTTCTTCAATTTCTCTTCTGAATAATTAATATACCCCCAACATCAGGAGGTTATTGTGAATATCAAAAGGAGTTACCAAATGTCACAGTGCTCTATCAATGGGAAATGCCATGTAAATGTGAACTATTTTATAGTCACTGTTACTTGCAATAGTAATTGTTTTCATAATTGGACTCATTTTGCTGCAGTAACTTACATGGAAGGAAGATTCTTGTGCTAGGATTCTAAATGTGGCCCACAGAGCTACAATTTTAGGAACTCCTGGGAATGTGATAGACATACAAATACTCAGTCATGGACCCACACCTCCTGAAATTAGGACACACACACACACACACACACACATACACACACACACACACCACACACACACACATACACACACACACACGCACACATGTGCGTGTGTGTGTATGTATATGCATATGATGCATATGTGTGTATTCATGTGCATATATGTATATGTATACTATGTATATACATATATAAAGTATATACTCTACATATATTAGTAGTAGCTATAATTTTTATGTATTCAACTTAGGCTTATACAAGAGGGACTTCACTGCCCAGTGGTACCTATCAAGAAGCTAGTGGGTGTATCAGACAAAAAGTGTTAATAAATTATTACATCTCTCCTCTGCTTCTAGAACAAAGAAAACTATATCAATCACAGGATTGAGATGAAAAGAGTACCTCCTCTGAACTGAAGCTTTTAATTCTTGATATAGAACACTATAGGCCTTTTTTTTCACGCTATGAAAATGCTAGGGTCATGCATACCTATAGCTGAGACACAGAACTACATACATATAGAGTGTCTATGTGTGTATACAGCTATATACTGCATGCACTCTATATAATCTATATAATAAATAATATATAAGATATACCATATAACATATATTGTAATCTTTACAGATACATATACATATCTGATATGTGTATCTACATGTTCTATGTTAAATTTGAGATTTTCTGAGAAAGATAGAATAAAGAAAGTCTACATCAAATCTCTAACTCTTTTTTTTTTGTGCTGTATCTGATTGTAATTTGTCAAATTGAACATCAAACTTTTTATACAGAAGAAAATAGGGAAGTAAGGTGTCACATCAGCAAGGTACAATGAGGTTACTGGATACTTAATGACTCTTACACAAAACAGAGGAATGCAAACACAAAGACTGGCAGGAACTGGGCAATAAAACACCTGAAAATCTCTAACTCTTTAGATGTTTTAGAGTTTGTCAGTATTAAGCAAGTGGTACATAATGACCCTTAAGACTCGCTGGTTCAGTTTCTCTCAAGGGTTTTCAGATCATATTTGATTTCAGACATAATGTGGATTCAGGCAGTGAACCTGATATACTCATCTATCCCCTAATGTTTCTGAATAACCACAATCATTCCAAAGGATACAAGTATAGACAGGTAAAATGTCTGTATGCTCCTTCATACAGATATACAATTTCCTGACATGATTTCCAACTACTTGTCTCCCTTCTTGTTACTTTTGCTTGCCTGTTTGTATACTTGGTTTGTTGAATGTGTTCTCCTAGAGAAAGCTGAGCATCATTTAGGATTCCAGCCTTGCAGAGGATGTAGTGCGCATGGCTCACAGATCTCAGAGACCCAGACCCTGAAAGCAGGCTATAAAAAGGTGACCTGAAAGAAACATTTGGGACACAGCAGAAGTTTTAAGAATTCTTTTTTTTTCCCATTATTTTCTTTATTTACATTTCAAATGCTATCCCGAAAGTTTCCTATACCCCTCCCCCCACCTCTGCTCCCCTACCCACCCACTCCCACTACTTGGCCCAGGCCTTGCCTTGTGCTGGGTCATATAA
>NC_034594.1:11412947-11422049 GCF_900095145.1 Mus pahari | reverse complement strand
ATATATATATATATATATATATATATATATATATATATATATAGCCCTGGCTATCTTGGAACTCACTCTGTAGACCAGGCAGGCTATTCTGGAACTCAGAAATTCAGTTGCCTCTGCCTCCCAAGTGCTGGGATTAAAGGAGTGTGCCACCACTGCATAGCTCGAAATATTTCTTAAACTGGACTTAGAAACATCTTAAAGGAACTTACAGCTTCAAAATATTTAAGAACTCTTTCTGATAACAAATATACAGCAAAATATTTTCAGAAGAAAGCTTAGAGGCTAAAATAAATGAAATGAAAGTCACACTAGTAACTTGTGTGCATAGTTGTGCATAAGAAATATCAAGCATTGTTACATATATAAATAATAATCATATAAAATTATATGAACATATAACATACATCTCATAATATACAAAAAGGTAAATGTAGAAGCATTAAAAAGATTAAAATTTTTTATACTAGTGATTGAGAGATGGCTTAGTGTTAAAGAGCACTAGCTTCTCTTGCAGAAAACCTGGGTTTGATTCCCAGCATCCAATATGATATGTAACTCCAGTCCAATGGTTCTGATGTCTTTCCTGAGCTCTGCAGGCAATG
This sequence comes from Mus pahari, assembly GCF_900095145.1. Taxonomy (NCBI): domain Eukaryota; kingdom Metazoa; phylum Chordata; class Mammalia; order Rodentia; family Muridae; genus Mus; species Mus pahari. Next base: position 11,421,447 of record NC_034594.1, on the reverse strand, counting down.
AGTACATCTAGTAAGTATCCATATAAACAGGCAAAAGCTTTATACATACATAAATATAAAAAATTAAAACTAAATGCTGATGTGTTGGGAAATGAAGAAATTTATTATGATTCAATGATATAATAGTTCTGCTTATCCCAGGATCTAATGGTCATCTTGAACGTCAATTTGAGCAGATTCAGAATCATCATGGAAGTACAGCTCTGGCTTTGTCTATGAGAGGGTTTTCAGAAATGCTCAACTGAGCAGGGAAGACCCAATTTCAATTTGAGTGACATCATCTCATGGTGTGTGGTCCAGACTAAATACTCAATAAAAAGACAGTAAAGCCGGAGCATTCATCTTTCCATGTTCCCTTATTGTAGATAAGATATGAGTAGCTGCCTCTTACTACTGCTGCCATGCCTTTCCTGACATAAGATATCACAAGACCCAAATAAAAAAATGGAGTACAGAGCTAAACAAAGAATTCTCAACTGAGGAATCTCCAAGGTTGAGAAGCACCTAAAGAAATGCTCAACACCCTTTGTCATCAGGGAAATGCAAATCAAAACGACTCTGAGATTTCACCGTACACCCATCAAAATGGCTAAGATCAAAAACTATAGGGACAGCACATTCTGGCAAGTATGTGGAGCAAACGGAACACTCCTCCATAGCTGGTATGAGTGTAAACTTGTATAAGCATTTTGAAAATCAATTTGGTGGATTCTCAGATAATTGGGAATATTTCTACCTCAAGACACAGCTATAACACTCCTGGGCAGATACTCAAAAGATGCTCTACCATACCACAAGGATAACTGTTCAACTATGTTTATAGCAGGCTTATTTATAATTGCTAGAAAGTAGAAAGAATCTAGAAGTCCCTCAACTGAAGAATGGATTAAAACAATGTGGTTCATTTACACAATGGAATACTATTCAGCTATTTAAAACAAGCACATCATAAATTTTTGCAGGCAAGTGTATGGAAGTATAAAATTTTGTCCTGATTGAGATAACCCAGACCAAAAAGGACAAGCATGGTATGTACTTACTTATAAGTGGATATTAGTCATAAAGTACAGGTTAACCATGCTATATCAACAGATCCAAAGAAGCTAAATAACAAGGAGAAGCCAAGAGATGATGATTGTCTTCCTCAGAAAGGAAAACAAAATATATATCAGAGGATTATAGAAGGAAGGAACTATGTGAACAGGTTGGGGAGGGGATCAGAACATAGGTAGGAATCTGATTTGGTGAGAGGAGGGGGCAGTGGAGGGGCAAGAGCTAGGATGTGCACCAGAGAACTGGGATTGAAGGAGGTCCCTGGGAGCCTAATGAGGTAACTCTAGGAGAGACAGCCTAGCAGTGGGGGATATGGATTCTGAAGTGGTTAACTCCTGATGCCAGGAATGACTTCAAGTGTGTGTGTGTGTGTGTGTGTGTGTGTGTGTGTGTGTGTGTGTGTGTCAGAAAGATAGCAACACATCCACAAAACCTTTGACCCCCAAATGTGCAGGGACAAAGATAGAGCAGAGTCTGAGGGAATGGCCAACCAATGACTGCCTCAAATTGAGATCCATCCTATAGACAAGCAACAACCCCTGACACCATTAATGATACTCTGTTATGCTTACAGAGAGAAAGATAGCATGACTTTCCTCTGAGAGGCTCCACACAGAAGCCAATAGAAAAAGGTGCAGAGAAAAGTACTCAAACATGAGATGGAGCTCAGGGGATCTGATGGAAGAGTTGAGGGACTTAAAGACCTAAAGAGGAGAGAGTTTCCACAGGAAGAACAATAGAATCAACTAATCTGGACCCTTGGGGGCCAGCGGAGCCTCAAATACCAACCAAAAAGTGAGCACAGGCTAGACCTAGGTCCCCTGCACACATGTAACAGATGTGCAGCTTGGTCTTCATGCAGGTTCCCTCGACAACTGGAGAGGAGGCTGTCCCTGAACCTGTTGACTGCGTGCCTGCAGATTCTATTCCCCTAACTGGGCCACCTTGTCTGGGTTCACTGGGAGAGGATATGTCTAGTACTGCAGAGCTCGGGACCACGGAGGGGTGTAATGTATAAGGGGAGGAGGAAGGAGGAATGGCAGGAGGATATATGTGGGGTTTACTGGGTGGAGATGGGGGCTGAATTGGGATATATATTACTTAATTAAATTTAAAAAGTGTGTGTGTGTGTGTGTGTGTGTGTGTGTGTGTCCATGTTTTGGTGGACATGTAGAGATCAGAGGACAACTTGCACCAGGTAGTTCTTTTCTTTTATCATGTTGGTTCTTGAGGTGAAACAACACTTCAGGATGGGAAGCAACCATTGTTATCTCCTGAGCTTTAAAGATTTAATAAAAGCTCTTGACTAAAGTAGTTGATTTTCTGTATCATTACGGCTGTCTGTATTTCTAGAAACGTTTATTTTATTCTTAATTACAAGTATGTTTTTGTCTGAACCCCGGGACCCAGTGGTGATAATTCACCTACATAGGACGGACGGAGTTCTCTCATGTCTCCTGGACCCTGGCTCCTGTGGAAGTTACCACTGTCATAGCCCCCACAGTAGAAATGTGGCTTTTAGTCATGTAGGCAATGTCCCAAGCTTCTGACCTTCAGGTTAAACTCTTCCCGAGTTACCTAGAAACAGTAAAGATAACAGCATACCATAAAAGGGACTTCTTTTACTCCTCTTAATCCCCTTTCTCTCCTCTCTCCTCTTTCTTCCTCTCTCTCCCTCTTCCTCTCCAGCCTTTCTTCTCTCTCTCTCCTTCCCCCCTTCTCTCTTCTTGGCCATGGCTGGTCTCTCTCTCTCTCTCTCTCTCTCTCTCTCTCTCTCTCTCCACCTTTTCTCTTTCCCCTGCCTTTCTACAATAAAGCCCGCTCGCTGTGCTTACTCTCGCCTGCGTGGGAACCTCTCTCCCTCAGCCCTCTCTCCCATAACCCCAGGGCTATAGGTTGTTGACCTGGGGCCCCATTCAGGAGCTGCCCTTGTCCAACTCCCCTATCAAGTGGGGTCAGTGGCTTAGATGCCTACCCGGGGCCAAGTGGAAAGCGTCTGGCAGCACTCCTGCATCCACCTTCCCAGAGCATAGGAGGAACTCTGGCTAGGGGCAGACCACCCTCCCCTCCCTGCTTCACCCCCCCCCAACACTCCTTTTAGTTCCCACAAAGCAACAAATGTGCCTTTAGGTGGTGAAAATGAAAGAATCAAGAAGTTAGAAATCTTTGAAAGGAAGGATGATAAACCGATGGCCACAGAGTGTTTACATTATGGGGAGAGAAAAGTGATGGGAGATTTGAAAGCTTATCAAATTAACCATGCCTGTTATATGGTATTTTCTTTAGATAAAGAAGAGCCTCCTGTGTTATGAACTGAGTATAGGCAAGAAATACAAGATAAGACACTGTCTTGAAAATGTCACCACTTCACTCCGGTTTCAGATTAGATTTTCCTGTTCATAAGTTCAACTATTCCTTGCTGCTACTATAATTTTCTACCCAGATTACTCAATTCCAATTTCTGAAGGAGCTTCAAGTCAATTATAATGACTATCGCTACTTTCTAAGCTTTTATCTCAGTTTTTAGTGTTAGTGTCAAGATTATAATTTTATACCAGTGCAGTAAAACAACATTTCTGGTGAGAGTCACATTCTAAGATCATCATTTATTGTTAAAATCCTGGCAGTAGCAATCATTTTGTATCTATTGTATCATCTTTTTCAATCACTGAAAGAAAGTCATTGAAATTTTCACTCTATTGCTTCATCAAAAATGTCAAATAATTTTTATCACATTAATGAAACATTTTGAGGTCACGTATGCAAGTGAGGTGAAATTTATTTGAAATAGAGAATGAAAAAAAAAATGGTTCCCAAATAATACAGACTTCCTTGGAAGAAACATTACATAAACAAAATGGAATTGCTAAAACACTATTTCACATGTTAATGTGTTAGATATGGGCCAGATTACTGTACCCAGCAAAACTATCCATCAGCATTGATGCAGACAGAAAAGTACTTCCTAGAAAAAAAAGAAATTTAAGCAATTTCTATTTACAAATTCCCTTCTAATTATAGTATGAGAAAGAAAAATTCAGTCTGAAGAACAGGTAACTTTTACATAAGCAGTCACAGGGACAAATCATCTCAGAATATTAATCAAAAGATTGGGGAAAAAAGCACAACACCAAATCAAAATAATAAGAATTATAAACACTGATTATTAAGAACTCTAAACATTAATGGTCTCAAAAGCAGACTAAATGTCATAGACTAGCAGATTGCATTAGAAACAAAATTCATATTTCTGCTATATCACAGAAGGCATATGACTATTAAGGGCAGATACCACCTTACGATGAAAGAATGGAAAAAGATATTTCAAGTGAATGGTACCAAGGAACAAACAAATTTGGCTATCTTAATAACAGAAAAAAATATATTTCAAGCCAAATCAAATCAAAGGATATAGGGAAGGACACCACATACTCATTAAAAGAAAAATCCACCAAGATGATATTGAAGTTCTAAACATTTATGTATCAAACACAAGTGCACTAAAGTTAATGAAAAAAAATGCAACCATAGCTCAAATTACATATTGACTCTTACCCAGTGGTGTTGAGTGAGTTCACTACTCTACTTTTGCCAATAAAGCATTCATGCAGACAAAAACTAAACTATTTAACTCTAATTAAATAGTGCTATAGTCAAATAAAAATAGCAGACATCTATAAAATATTTTATGCATTAGAATTCCACCTAAAGAATACGTAAGATGCACTGGATGGCTCAGAGCTTGTAAGAGTAGCAAACTAATGAATAGTCAAAAGGAAGCCTAAGGCCAACACTGCCTACATGGTCAGGACCCTGAAGTCCGATGGCTCACAGGCAGATGGTAAGAACCAAACAAAAATGTCAGAAAGAAAAAAAAACTGCATTGAATTGACAATTCCTAACAATATTTTGCAGTATTGATGCTTAGCCCAGTTGTCATCAAATAGCCTTCCTCCAGTGGCTTGTGGGGGAATATAGAGAGACCCATAACCAAACATTAGGCAGAGCTAGGGAACTGCAGAAGAGGAGAATATAGGATTGTAAAAGTCAGAAGGGTCAAGGACACCAGGTGAACAGGAACCACAGAATTAACTAAACAGGCTATATGAGCTCAAAGAGGCTGAAGAATCAACAGAAAAGCCTATATGGGTCAGCACTAGGCCCTCTGCATACATGCTGTAGTTTTTGGCTTGAGGTTTTTGTTGGTGGGGGTGTCTGACTCTATTGATTGCTCTTGGGATCCTTTTCCTCATATTGGTTTGCCTTGTTTAGCCTTTATATGAGGGTTTATGCATAGTCTTATTGCATTTTGTCATTCCAAGTTCAGTTGATATCCCTGGGAGGCATGCTCTTTTCTGAAAAGAAATGGAGGAGGAATGGATCTGGGGGAGAAACAAAAAAGAGGGGTATCATAATCAGGGTTTGTATTCCTGCATAAAACATCATGAGCAAGAAACAAGTTGGGAAGGAAAGGGTTTACTCAGCTTATACTTCCGCATTGCTGTTCGTCACCAAAGGTCGACAGAACTGGAACTCACACAAGGCAGGAACCTGGAGGCAGGATCTGATGCAGAGGCCATGGAGAGGTGCTGCTTACTGGCTTGCTTCCACTGGCTTGTTTGGCTTGCTTTCTTATAGAACCCAGGACTACCAGCCCAGAGATGTCATCACCCTCAATGGGCTGGACTCTCCCCGCTTGATCACTAATTGATAAAATACCTTACATCTGGATCTCATAGAGGCTCCTTTCTCTGTGATAACTCTAGCTTGTGTCAAGTTGACACAAAAAACCAGTCAGTACAAGAGGGACACTGAGAGGAGGGAGGGGATGCTGTGGTTGGGATATATTGTATGAGAGAGAAGAATAAATAAAAATAAAATCATAGAAATCTCAAATTAATAGCTTAGTGGCACACATGAAAGCTTTAGAAAAACAGGAAAAAGGAATATCTCCAAACAACACAGGAAGAAGTAATTGAACCTGTGGCAGAAACCAATAAAACAGAAACAACAAAACAAAACAAACATCTGTCCAAAGAATCAAAGAAATAAAGAGATGATTCTTTAAGAGAATCAACATGACTGGAAAAATTTTAGAAACACTTAGTAAATGGTCAACATCCATAGATATTGGATGGATAATATAGATATTAAGGATATACAACCTAAGACTACTTGGAGATTTCATTTGATCCCAGTCATAATGTCCAAAATCAGCCAAACAAATATTAGTACATGCTAGATAGATGCATAGGAATGGAAAGGGTTATTCAATGCCCTTAGAAGTGTAGACTGCTAGAATAGACAAGAAATTGAGACTAGCTAGGTCACAGGTCTAGGATAAAAACCTTCTACTAAAAACACCCAGTTTGATAGTTACTTAAAAGGTTGAAACTTATTTATCACAAGACATATCTATACACCTTTTGTACATATATCCAGGCGACTGTCTATTTTATGATAGAGATTGTTCATCCATGTTCCATGTTGCTTTATTTGTAATAGCCAGAACTTGAAAATGGACTACATGTCCAGAAACTCATGGATGGATAATGAAAATGTGGTATACTTACACAACATAATTTAATCAGCTGTTAAGAAAATGAAATCACCAAGTTTGTAGATAAATGGATGGCTCTAGAAACAATCATCATGTGTGAAGTAACCTAGATACCTCAAAACAAATGGTTTGTCTTACATGTGTGTTAAATTTTAACATTTAGGCATGTGCTTCACTCAGAAAACAACAACAACAATAACAACAACAACCAAACCAAAACAAACAGTTTAGGTAGCTATTAAGGAGCCAGGAGTTGGAAGATTTTGAATAAGGAGGACATTGGACATCTTTCAAGGAAGGTCAATTGAACAGGACATCAATTGAAACTGAAATTGAAAATAGTATTTTAAAGAATGAAAACCAGCATAAAAGAAAGGGAGCAGGGGCGGGGGGGGGGTATAGGGAACTTTCGAGATAGCATTTGAAATGTAAATAAAGAAAATAATAATAATAATAAAAAGGAAAAAAAAAAGAAGGGAGAGGAATGGAAGAGAATGGTAGAAGGGGGAAGATGGGGTAGGAAAACAAACACTAAAGACCACTAGAAAAGGCATATGAAAATATACTACCACAGACATTTCCTAAAATAGATATGCATGTAAAAAGAATTTAAACTGAGTGACCATATAATGTCCAAACTGGACATCTTATGTCACCAAGTAAAATGATACATCATGCTAAGACATTAGCCATAGTACTTCCATAAACTTCCAAAATCACAGGCTATTGACTAGTATGTTGATTATCTGCTGAAATCTATTCCTGAAGACACTACGTTCTTATGTCATTGAGTATGGGGAAATATAACTTGTTCCCAACTGGAAGCTTCACTCCTGCTGATTATGCTATTGGGAGAGAAAAGTAATCATCAATATCACCCACTACAAAATCTGCGACCCACAAGAGCAACTCTCAAGCAAGATATGCGATTGAAACTGTGGCAATAAAATTATAAGAATACCCAGTTACCTTCTCTGATTGGATTTAAGGCCCACTTCATTAGATGGATCCTATACCTGACACTGCTAGAATAGACAAGAAATTGAGACTAGCTAGGTCATAGGTCTAGGATAAAAACCTTCTACTAGTATTCCTGCCTTTAAAAGTGAGCAATAAGCTGACTTGCTTATATATTGTGACATTCATAGAGCAGTGTATGATTCAACCCTCATGAGAGGCACACTGTTTAGCAGTAGTTGGGAATTAAAACAGAGGTAAGCATCTAGACAATTTGCAGAGTGAAGGAGGCATGGAAAATGCAGACCTAGATGAGACAGCTTGAGTAAAACCCCTGCCTCCCCTTCCCCGGACAGGAAAGGGAAAGAGGAAAAGTTGTTAAGAACCAGAGGTGGTAGAATACTTCAAGGAAAGAATATCTTCCTAGCATGAGAGGGCTGATATACATATGAACCCATATACACTATGACAGCATGCACAAGGGCTGCATAAAATTCTATCATGGCAAAGGAGAATTGGGAACAAAGCCCCACTCCCTGAGAAGATATTTGCATTTAAAATCTTTCAGTAAAGGAAAAATCCGTTTTCTTCTGGTTGTCTCTGCATATTTCAACTACACTCCAGGGCAAGCTCCAAGCACCTATTTTTTTGTTTTGTTTTGTTTTGTTTTGATATTTCGTGTCTTGTTGTTTTTGGTTTATTCTGAACCTTTTTATGGTTTGCAAGAACTAAAGAGCTGGGGAGAGAGGGTGAGATAGGAATTTGGATGTATCTGGAGGTCCTGGGAGGGTTTGGAAGAGAGGACATATATGATACAATTATATTGAATGTAACTCTGCTTTTCAAATAAAAAATAAGAGTACTAAGTCTCAAGAGGGCTTCTGGTAAAGAACAAAGACCTATCTTTCCTTTCCTTTCCTTTCCTTTCCT
>NC_034594.1:11402214-11412538 GCF_900095145.1 Mus pahari | reverse complement strand
CCCTCTCCTCTCCTCTCCTCCTCTCCTCTCCTTTCCTTTCCTTTCCTTTCCTTTTCTTTCCTTTTTCTCTCAAGAATTAATTCAAATAAGCTTATCCATCACATACACAAGAATGCTATTTTCTTGAAAGACATCTATTTCATAAACATTAGTTAATATTACAACGGCTACCAAAAATGTCAGTTGGCACAGTAGTATCTTTGGGAACTATCTACGTTCATCTTTAAGAGTGGCACCACTGCCTGGATTCACCTTTGGAGTGTCCTCAGTATTCTGCACCAAATTGAACTTCATTCTCTGTGTGTCTCATCTGAATCATTTGTCAGAGACCACAGACCACGGAGAGGTTAAAATGAAATTCTAGTAACATTCAGGACAGGGCACTCATAGTGATTTTTACATGTGTGATTGTGATGCTCAGTATTGAGTATAATGCTCTCTGTTTGCCAGACATCTTCCAGCACATGTATCGTCCGTCAGCATCACCTACCTTTGACAGTCTGATTGGATTGTGGTTCAAGGGTTGCAATTATTATTGCTGTCTTGTTTTCAGGTGAGTATGCTGAGATGCTGAGGTGTCAAATTTCTTGTCACAATCTACTTATAGCAGGGAGCAGTAATTATTAGAACCTAGAGACACTGGCACCAGTGTTGATATATTTGATTATGCTTTGTTGACCACAATAAAAAATGATTGGGGCAATCAGAATTATTATTTGAAGCAGATACATGAGGAGCAGTTCTGTTTACATCTACAATACCTTGGAAAGCTTCTAGCTCAATAAATCTCTCCTCTGACCCCCTATATCAGAAGGTTTTTTGTTTGTTTTGTTTGTTTTTTAAGTGTCACAGGATACCATATAAATTCATTTTTACTTTTGGTTTACTTTGGAGCAGGGTTTTCCTGACTGGCCTGTAATTGACCAAACTGATCTCAAATCACAGAGATCCACCTTTCTCTGCTTCCCAAGTGCTGGGATTAAAGGTGTTCACTACTGTACCAGGCTTGAATATGATGTAAACAAGTAATTCATGAAAGAACTCTAAATGGATACTTTCTAAATGAATATATTTTTATGTTATGAGAGAAAGATTCCTTTATAAGACTATGATCTTGCTAAAACAAAACACAAAACAACAGCAACAACAAAAGCTAACCTACTAGTATTAGGTGCCAGGAGTACAAGTTAGAGCGGCGAGTAATTTGGAGTGGTCTGGTATGCTGCAGGGATGTCTCTATTTGGCCTTGTTATTTCACTTTCAGAAACAGATGTGACAGAAATCTTCACATATATCCTCAAGGACATATGTATATAATGTCGTATTTTTACAGTATTGTTCACAATGGGCAAAACAATAAAATTCATGGGGGAATATATGAATAAACTAAAATGAGTCACATATATGCTATATTAGGTTATCAATGACCTTGAATCTGTCATCATACATATTTTATTGCATACAAATTATTACATGTATCTCATAAATTATTATACATTGGCTTAAAATAAACTTTCTGCTTTAAAAAAAGGCAGGTATATATAGTATAATCTGATGTGATTTGTAAAATACATGATGTTATTTAAAAATATATGTAGTATGACATGATTTGTATGACACTGGAAATTTTCAAAAATAAATTTTTATTGTTTTAAGCATATACATTTAAGTGATATAGTTTGCTAAGTAATAATGAACTGTTGTTTTTAATGACATAGTAATCCAAAAGTAGGTTTTCAAGGGATTCACAATTTGTCCTTTATGTGTTGTCTTATTACAGCATGCATTTTAAAGCAAATATAGTAAACTATAAAGACAAGCTAATGCTGGAGGGCAGGTTCATGGTATTCAATATCTTCTATATTTGATGTGAGCCAAACAGCCCACAAGAACATACGATGTGCCCTTTAAATGAAAAGGGAGGAGGTAAAAATACGGCATCCCACTATCCTAATATTTAAGCACAGCTGTTTTGAAATTCAATATTTCTTCCAGTCAGTATTAATTCTGAGCCGCAGGTATGCCACACACAGAATTTTGTGTTCCCTGTGGGGAAATGCTGTAATGTGCAGCTTGATTTTTCCAGCCTCCATGGAAATGCTAATATCCTGGCCATGAAATCACATTAAAATATTATTGGATATCATACCTCAGGGTTACTTTCTTCAAGAGATTATTATCCAGTCACAGCCACCTAACTTGTGGTCCCCAGGGACTGTAAAACAATCTGGTGTATTTCCATAATGAGACATGAGCAACAACTTAGCATTCTCCCTAAAGGATGGGCAGGGCTGATGTTCAGGTCAGTAGGCCATTGGGGTAGTAGCTGGTAAAGAAAATGCCCATCGCATTCATTATGGAAAGAGAGAGGAAGTCTGTCATGTATAAACAGCCTGTTTTTCAGTCTTGCCTAGGGCTAGCCCTCGAGAAGATGAAGAATAAATCTTCAGGATTTAAAGTCATGCTGTAGCTAATGCACAATTTGAAGGAATGACTTATTATTAGACACATTGACCAAGGCACAGCTTATCGTCTGTATCTGAAAGGATTTAGATATTTTCAACCAGCTCAGGACGTTTGGTAAGCCTTCTGGGTGAGATTGAATCTGAGTTGTCTTCTGAAGATGCCTAATTTTCAGCACCAGGGTTGTAAATCCAGTTCCAATCCCAAATGAAGTGGGGGGGGGGTGGGAGTCACACACACAAGGTAACATAGGGGGGAGGGGGTCAAAGGAAGGCTCCAAAGTGTTGCTCTGAGGATATGCAATCAAAATTGTTTTTAATTAACTATATTTATTCACGTTACTACTCAACATCAGAGCTTCCTCTCCTTGAGTACCTCCTCACCTAAGTCCTCCCCTGACACTTCCCTTAGAAGGAGAAGCCTCTCTCTGGGTGTCAATCTCCCACCGCTAACCCCATATTAAAAATAGATATTTCTCTTATACAGTATATCCTGACCACAGTTTCCCTTCCCTCTACTCCTCCCAGATCCCCAGATTCCCTACCCCCTTTGTCCCCCAAATCCTCTCCCCTTCACTGTCATCTTCAGAAAAGTGCAGACATCCAGGAGACAACTACCAAACAATGCAAAGCACATACAGTTACACAAGGCAAAATCCCTCATGCTGAGACTCGACAAGGCTACCCACCAAGAGGAAGAGTCCCAGGAGTTAGTAGTTCCACAAAAACACCATTTTAATAGCCAGAACATGTAGTTAGAGGACCTGGTGCAAGTCTTTCCATGCTTGCTGCTTCACTCTTGCGAACCTATGTGAACCCTGCTCAGCTGATTCAGTGGTCCATGTTCTCTTGGTGTCCTTCATCCCCTCTGACTCCCAAAATATTCCCTTCTACTCTTTCTTGGGGTTCCTCAGCTCCAAGGGGAGGGAATTGATGGAGACCTCCAACTTAGACTCTCTCTCTCTGCATAATGTCTGGCTGTGGGTTTCTACAGCTGCTCCTGTCTGCAGCAGGGGGAAGTCTATGATGATGACTATACAAGACAGCATAGCAGAGAATCATTAGAAATTATTTTACTACTTGTATATTGTGTATGTATGCTGGTGTGTGTGCACATGCATGTGGTGCCCACAGAGAAAAGAAGAGGGTGTTGGATCCCCTGGAAATGGAGTTATGGGTGGTTGTGAGATGTCTTGACACATGTACAGGCAACCAAACTTGATTTCTCTGAAAGAGCCTCATGGGCTGTTGACTACTAAGCTGCCTTTTCAGCCCCTGTCCTATCAATGGAAAGAAAAATGCAAAACTATTACACCCCCTATTATGCTAGTGTTTGAAGACAATTAATTTGAAATTCAGTTTTTCTCCCAGTAGGTGGTCACTTATATCTATAGTTATGCAACAGACAGAATTTTGCTATTAAATAATCTTCATAAAGATACATATGGAGCAGAGTCTGTTATTTCTTTTCAAAGTAAACACAAGCACAGGCTCCCCACCAGAAAAAGACCCCAGAGTTCCCCACCCAGGGTTCTCAACACCTTTTCTCTGTATTTTGTAGGAAAAGGAATGGACGGTTTCATGAGTCTATGTCATGTAATACTAGCAAATTCTGGCTAAAAATAATTTACCAATTAATAATTGCAAGCTCCGACTAAAATTAAATATATTTAAAAATATGCATGGGGGATTTTATTGTCAAATGACTTTTGAGTAGGAACAGTCTTCAAGGTGATTAGCATCTAGAAGACATAACCAAATTGACTAGATTACTATAGTATATATGGTATTATTTTCTCAAAATTGTACTATAGGATATGTCTACAATGAATGTCCAAATTTTTTTGAGTCTCATGTATTGAGTGAATCATATTGATATTATATTGGCTTCCCTTGGAGCACCAAGTTGATTTTAATATTTAACAAGTTAAAAATTTCTGGGGACTTGAGGGCTAAACATGTCTGATATTAGTCTTTGTGTTTGAATCCAGCTTCCTCTGTAGCATAATTGTTTTTATTCAAGATACATCTAAAACCAACCTTTAAAAAACAATCAGACTATCACATTTCTAGGAAGTTGGGCTCTGTGCCTGACGTATTCACATCTAAACTTTAGTTGCTATCTTTTCAGTGCATGGATTTCCAGCTTTGATGTATTTTGGTTTTTTTTTTCTTTTTTCTTTTTTTTTTTTTGGGGGGGGCCAAGGGATGTCTAAGAATGGACAGGGCCAGTGCTTCTGTTTGATATAACGGGCTTTTGACAAGGAGGTGTGTGCACCTGCCAAGTCCCCAGCCTTTATACTGACTGATGAAAGAATTCTCAGAAATGTATTCTCTCCTGGGGCTCACTCTCAGTTTTCAGTAATAGATGTCTTTAAAAACTACATTGACATGCTTGAGTGAATGATGCCAGGACTGCTATTCCATTCCCTAGACAGGCACATGTTAATTTACAGCCTAGATGTCCTGGGAACTAAATAAACAAGGCTGTGCAGGCCTCGGAGAATAGCATTTTGAATGTTTTCATATAAAAGAATCTGCACAAAACACGTTCCTCATTAAGTGTGCAGTTGCTTTAATAAACTGGTATGGACCATGGGACTCCAATTATCAATTTTTGATCAGCCTCTTCATCCCTTTCCAAAAGAATTGCTTCAAATAAAATACCAGCATTAAAATATCAGCATGTTCTCAGTGGAAGATAGAAAGAAACATCATGTTCCTTTAGGTGACACCTGTGTCCCACTGGACAAGACCAACCATCAATGAGTACCCATAAATAATAGCAAGGGAAGGATTTGATTGGACCCATCTGATAAAAACTCTCAGTTGATAAGGAAAAGCAAGCATTCAGATCATGCCAAACTGAAAGGAAGGAGCTATTCATCTTCCATTGCTGTTTGGTGCTGTCATGGAAGCATTGAACCAAGTAAGATTTCCCATGGGGAAGTTATGTGATATACCTGGGTGACAGTGTGTTAGTAATTACATTAGAGGAAGGTCATTTCAATGTATGAGTATTTTGCTTGGAAAATATCTTTGAAGGAGGTGGTCAATGTACATTTATATTTGTCTTGAAGGAAAGTATGAAACCTGTGATTTTGAATGCCAATGAAAACTGGGCATATTGTGAATCATTGAAAGAAAATATTTTTCATAATAGCCTTGCCAAGATATGATTAAATATAAAAGGGGCTCTCCTTCTGTAAGGAGACTGGGAGGGTGTAATGGTAGGAAGGCATTTTTAAGGGTAGGACTGGGAAGAGAAGAGGGAGGGGAGCTATGATCAGGATGTAAAGTGAATAAGAGAAGAAAAAGAAAAGAAACAGAAAATAAAGAAATACCTGACAATTTCTTAAAAAGTTGAAGTGATTTTAAAGTAGACCAATATAAAGACCTAAGGAGAAGGGGACCAATTTGCTCTTCATACTGAAATGAATCCCCTCATTGAAATTCTTATGTTAGCTGGTAGTTCTAAGATGCTGACACTGTGCCAAGTTTTCTTCATTTACTATAATTTCTAGATCTATGCTCAGGAAGATGGTTTACAATCTATGTTACTATGAATAATTTATTTCCCTTTATCTGATTTTCTTTTATTTCTTGTTAAACTTTACATATTTTGGCTTACATGGATTTCCAGAAAGTGTTGCTTGAAGTTTATGTAGAAAGTTTTTCTTAAATTTGAGCCTCTCCTGCTCTATTTGCACGTGGATTCCAGCTCTAATGAGGAGAAGTCTATCTTTGTCACCTGCTCTTCCTTCTCCTATATAAAGGAAAGCAGGAGGAATTAGTTAGGGAAGAACATTCCCTTGAGGTCACTTAGTATTCATGGACCTCACATCTCCTTAAATAAGGAAGCAGGAAATATTGTTTTAAATGTATCAAACTTGATTTTATAAAATAATCTGATTTCTTCCATTCCCACTAGCTAATAGACTCTACACAAAAGCCAAACCCTTTTCCTGACGTGTCTATATCACTAGTTCAGGGAGGGAGAAGAGTCATGCTAGGGAACGCAGGTGCATCCTTTCAATCCCCCTTTGTGTGCTCATTGCCAGGGGTTACAGGGAGTTTGGAGCTTGCCTAGACAGGCAGACTCTGACACTCTGGGGTAACTGCCATTGCTTATCTCCTAAAACCATAAAACAAAGACCATTCACTCCTAATGAACACTTACTGTTTTGGGGCTAGAAGTCAGAATTCACATGAGGAAAGTGAAGTTCAGTGATCTGAGAGGAAGTTGTCCTGGGCAGTGATGTCCCATGGTCAGTTTCCCGAGGACGAGCCTCTGACCTAGCAGCAGTCTGGGTTGTGTAGGGAATCTCCATGGGACCTCTTCAGCCAACAATTCAACATAAAAGTAACCAAGTCCCACCGCTGGAAGCCTTACCTGGCTACAAAAGATGACCAGGTCAGACTGTATATCCTCCATTACAAGGAGTCCTCACTAGGGTCGCCCTCAGAGATTCCAGGAAGTTTTCACCCACCTCCAAGTGCCCCCAGTTCTAGCAGTTTCTCTCTCCATACTTCTTCCTGATTCATCAAGTTGTTTTCTGATATTCACATGTAGACTGTGGCTTGAATTCCCATGAACAAACACATTAAATAAATAAATAAATACGTAAATAAACGAGTTTAAAAGTAAAAGGACTTAGGTGGAAGAGAGAAAAGAAAAGCCATTGTAACAGAGGGAAAAACATTCTTAGTGTAAAGTTTTTGTAGTAAGAATACTAATGTAGGGATTAGTGGTTAAGAGCACTGACTGCTCTTCTGAAGACCCTGAGTTCAAATCCCAGCAACCACTTGGTGGCTTATAACCATCCATAATGAGATCTGATGCCCTCTTCTGATGTGTCTGAAGACAGCTACAGTGTACTTACATATAATAAATAAATCTTTTTTTTAAAAAACGAATACTAATGTAACCTTTTGAGTCTAAAAATGAATAAATATTAGGAAAATATTATGAAATGTTATTCAATACCACTTTATTTCCTTTGTTTCTTTTTGAAGATTCAAAGTAATTATTAGTTCATTTGTACAGTTTCGTTAAAAAAATTTATTCCTTTATTTTTATAACAAGTTCTCTCTCATCTGTTTTCTTTAAATCCAGGGCTTCAAAAATCCCTACTAAAATAAAATATTAAATCTCTTTTCAATATCTTGATGTTTTCTTATACTCAGGAGACACTTTTCTTTATATTCCAATTTATTGGTGAGTGTGCATCAATTTCTTTTTTTAACAGAATATTAGTACCCCAAATAAAAATTGCCTTTCAGTTTAATACAGTGGTTTACAGCCTTCCTAATGCTGTAATCTCTTAACACAGTCCCACTTGTTCTGCTGACCCTTAACCACAAAATTATTATAGTTGCTACCGCATAACTGTAATTTCCTTCCGTTACTATTTGTAATGTAAATACATGTATTTTTTAGATACAAATCTTAGGTGAGTCCTGTCAACCACCAAAGTGGTTGTGACCCACAGGTTGAGAAGAACTCATCTAATATGTAACACTTTCAGTTGCATGGAGAGGTTTTTTAGGAATAAAGGAAATAGTAGCTATCTAACTCTTGTGTGAAAATGCTTTATGCTTATCATATTTAGTAATTGCTCATTGCACTGACGTTCCCCTTAGAGACTTAACCAAATCTATTAGGCTTTTGCTTTTTTAATCTTTCCTCTTACATCCAGCACTGTAGAGAATGAACAGGCCTTGTGAAGTGAGGATGTAAATTTCGACGTAGGAACTCATTCTAACTTTTCATGAAAAATAAAATGTCTAGCTGGGGAACTGGGTGAGCAAGGCAGTCCTGTTCTGGGAGGAATTCCTGCGCTTCTTTACAAGATGCTCTTGCATTAAGAAACAATGTTGTTTGCAAACACATAGAAGGAGGTTCTGAAACTTGGGAAAGACATTGAGTGTTCTTTTCTAGTGCTGCTTCTTAGATACTCTTTTCACAAATCAGAAGACTGAATCTTAGTTACTAAATAGTGCTCTTGACATAGCTGTTAGCGAGCATGTAGGCATCCTGACTTGAGTAGGTCAGCCTAGAAAACACCTATAGCCCCCTTCTCCTAAGTGTGTGTTTTAGTCAAGGATTTTATTGATGTGAAGAGACACTATGACCATGGCACCTCTTATAAAGGAAAACATTTAACTGAGAGTGGCTTACAGGTTCAGAGGTTTAGTCCATTATCATGATGGAAAGCATAGCAACACACAGATAGACATGGTGCTGGAGAAGGAGCCAAGAGTTCTACAGCTTCATCTGTAAGAAGAAGAGGGAGAGAGAGTGGGCCTGATTTGAGCATATGAAACCTCAAAGCCCAACCCTGTTGACATATTTCCTTCATCAGGGGCACACCTAATCTGACAAGGCCACATGTCCTAATAGTACCACTCCCTGTGAGCCTATGGGACCCTTTATTTCAAACTACCAGTGTGTAGCTGAAAAAAAAAATGTCTACCTGAATCTATCTATCTTTCTATCTGTCTGTCTGTTTATCTATCTATCTATCTATCTATCTATCTATCTATCTACCTATCTATTCAAATATAAGTACAATTTTTGTTGTTGAGAAGTAGTTTTTTCATACAATGTATTCTGATTACGGTTTCCCCTCCCCCAAGTTTTTCCAGATCCCTTACTCCCATCCCCATTTTCGCACCCTTTCTCTCACTTTAGAAAAAAAAAGTAGGCAAAAAGAATAAGTAAACCAGCCAACAAATGGTTCTTACTGTGTAGTCCTGGCTGACATGGAGCATGCTGTGTAGATCAGGCTGGCAGCAAACACACAGAGTTCTACCTGTCTCTGCCTCCCAAGTTTGGAATTTGTGGCCTGCACTACCACATCTAGAACGTATTTGAGGAGCAGATGTGTTTTGTGATCTACTCCAGTCTGTAAGTAGAGTAACTTCACCAATCCTGCCTCAGTGTCTTTGTTTTAGGTAGGTAAGAAGGTTTTCTTGTGTTAGTAAGCTGGTTGAACACTGACAAATTTATATGTTCTTTAATACTTCAGAGGTAATTCCTACTGGGCAGTGGTGGCACATGCCTTTAATCCTAGCACTTGGGAGGAAGAGGCAGGTGGATTTCTGAGTTTGAGGCCAGCCTGGTCTACAGAGTTAGTTCCAGGACAGACAGACAGAGAGACCCTGTCTTGAACCCCTCCTCTAACCCCCCCCCCAAAAAAAAACCCCAATACTTAGAGATTGTTCCCTATTGGTATGGCTTGGGCTGAAGAGTATACAGAGATTTCTAGTCAGGACCTCAGCTCAGAAATACAACTGAAACACACTATGTATTTGATTAGTTGGATAAGCTGTTAAATGAGTCAAAAGGCAAATTTGGCCTTTCTCCTCTGTTCTGTTTTCCTTTATATTGAAGTTAGTTGACTGTATTCAAGCAGATCAAATAACTCTACTACACAGAGATTTCTTAGAGCACTTTGACTTCTAATGTGATAGACATTTTTCAATCACTTCTGATTTGTGAAATAAGTCTTCAGAAGTATAGTAAATTCTGGAAAATATTTATACAAACTTATAATTATAGATGAATCAGTTCAGAAATTCATAATCATATAATTATTAAATCTACTATAATTTTTAAAATTATTTTATTAGATATTTTCTTCTTTTACATTTCAAATGCTATCCCGAATGTCCCCTATACCCAACCCCCGCCCTGCTTCCCTGCCCACTCACTCCCACTTCTGGGCCTGGCATTCCTCTCTATGGTGCATACAAAGTTTGTAAGACCAAGGGGCCTCTCTTCCCAATGATGGCTGACTAGGCCATCTTCTGCTACATATGCAGCTAGAGACACGAGCTCTGGGGGTACTGGTTAGTTC
>NC_034594.1:11386402-11400164 GCF_900095145.1 Mus pahari | reverse complement strand
CAGTACCATGCAGTTTTTATCACAATTGCTCTGTAGTACAGCTTAAGGTCAGGCATGGTGATTCCACCAGAGGTTCTTTTATTGTTGAGAATGGCTTTTGCTATCCTAGGTTTTTTTTTTTTTTTTTATTACTCCAGATGAATTTGCATTGCCCTTTCTAACTCAGTGAAGAATTGGGTTGGAATTTTGATGGGGATTGCATTGAATCTGTAGATTGTTTTTGGCAGTATGGCCATTTTGACTATGTTAGTCCTGCCAATCCATGAGCATGGGAGATCTTTCCATCTTATGAGATCTTCTTCAATTTCTTTCTTCAGAGACTTGAAGTTCTTATCCTACAGATCTTTCACTTCCTTAGATAGAGTCACACTAAGGTATTTTGTATTATTTGTGACTATTGTGAAAGGTATTGTTTCCTTAATTTCTTTCTCAGCCTATTTATCCTTCTTGTAGAGGAAGGCTACTGATTTATTTGAGTTAATTATATATCTAGCTACTGCTCTGAAGCTGTTTATCAGGTTTAGGAGTTCTCTGGTGGACTTTTTAGGGTCACTTATATATACCATCATATCATCTGCAAATAATGATATTTTGACTTCTTCCTTACCATTTTGCATCTCCTTGATCTCCTTTTGTTGTCGAACTGCTCTGGCGAGGACTTCAAGTACTATATTGAATAGGTAGGGAGAAAGTGGGCAGCCTTGTCTGGTGCCTGATTTTAGTGGGATTGCTTCAAGTTTCTCTCCATTTACTTTGATGTTGGCTACTGGTTTGCTGTAGATTGCTTTTATTATGTTTATATATGGGCCTTGAATTCCTAGTCTTTCCAAGACTTTTATCATGAAGGGGTGTTGAATTTTGTCAAATGCTTTCTCAGCATCTAACGAGATGATCATGTGTTTTTTATCTGTGTGTTTGTTTATGTACTGGATTACATTGATGGATTTCCGTATATTAAACCATCCGTGCATCCCTGGATGAAGCCTACTTGGTCATGATGAATGATCGATTTGATGTGTTCTTGGATCCAGTTTGCGAGGATTTTATTGAGTGTTTTTGCATCGATATTCCTATGGGAAATTGGTCTGAAGTTTTCTTTCTTTGTTGGATCTTTGTGTGGTTTAGGTATCAGAGTAATTGTGGCTTCATAGAATGAATTGGGTAGAGTACCTTCTGTTTCTATTTTGTGGAATNCTTTGAGGAGANTTGGAATTAGGTCTTCTTTGAAAGTCTGATAGAANTCTGNACTAAACCCATCTGGTCCTGGGCTTCTTTTTGGTTGGGAGACTATTGATGACAGCTTCTATTTCTTTAGCGGAAATGGGACTGTTTGGGTCGTTAATCTGATCCTGATTTAACTTTGGTACCTGGTATCTGCTCAGGGACAGGATGAATGTGCTACACACACATACGTGCAAGAAAATACTCAGACACAAAAACTAGCAAACAAAACAAAACAAAAACATCCAAGACAGAAGAAGAGATTTGCTGTGGATAGCCCTGGGGCTAATTATATTTGATGTTAATTCTGTTCTCCTGTGAGTGGTTGCAAACATGAAATGAGTCAGCACTCAGGTGATTTCCTATAAACCTGCTTCTCACCTTAATTTCTAAAATATAGGAGAGCTGATGATTGACCTCACAGTCCGAAAAGAGCCAGAGGTAGGAGTTTCACCCAATCAAGGTGAAATTCTTGTGACAGGTTAACAAGAGTTGTTTTTGAGGAACAGCTAGTTCTTTCTACCTTGCCTGAAGATTGAGGGTGGTAGAGAATGTGAAAGTGCCAGGGCATGTCTAGGGCCTTAGAGAGGATTTGAGAAACTGGAGAGGTAAATTCAGGACCATAGTCTGATTGGAGTGAGACCGGGACACCAAATCGAGGAATGATCTCTCAGAGGAGGAGATCAGAGACTGAGTCCTTTTTCTAGTTGTGGGAAATGCCTTTACTCACCCTGAGAAGGTGTCCACCAAACCCAGGATGTGTTTGGCAAGTCTGATGGTGGGCATGTGGGTGAAATCAAGTTGCCAGTCAGTTCCAGGAAGTGAACCTCTAGCCTTATGAGTAGGAAAAGAAGGGCTACGATATGATACATTGAGTTGGAGTTAGATGTCTGACAGATTTTGCAAGAAGCAGTGACAGATTTTAGGAAGCATAGATCTTCAGGAGTAAGCTGTAGGTATGTCTTAACAAAAGAAGACAATGCTTGGCTGTTAGGATGAAAGAGTTGGTGAAGGTATGACAGGGTTTGGCGGATGTCAAAGGGTGAAGGTGGAGATATAGACTGTAGTGTAAGAATATCCTGGGGAGGATAAGACAAATCTGGGCCCCTAAGGGCCGCAGCTCTTGCTGCCTTGTCAGCTTGATTGTTTCCCTTGGAGACAATAGAGTCATCTGTCTGGTGGGATCTGGAGTAGATGATCCCAATAGCTATAGGGAGATAGGAAGCCTTTAGCATAGCCATAATTGATAACTAATGGCATGCATTAGTTAGTGATCCTTCATTCGTGGTAAGTAGCCCACACTCCTTCTAGATAGCAGTGTAGGACAGGAAGAAAAGAAAAGCTTATTTGTCTGGTGGGATCTGGAGTAGATGATCCCAATAGCTATGGGGAGATGGGAAGCCTTTAGCATAGCCATAATTGATAACTAATGGCATGCATTAGTTACTGATCCTTCATTCGTGGTAAGTAGCCCACACTCCTTCTAGATAGCAGTGTAGGACAGGAAGAAAAGAAAAGCGTATTTGGCATCTGTGTAGATGTTGAGGGATTCTCCCTGTGCCAGTCAAAAAGCATGGGTGAGAGCTATTAGTTCAGCTTGTTGATTAGTGGTATGGGCAGGAAGGGTTTGTGACTCTACCACCTTCGTGACTGATATTATGACCTAGCTGGTTCTTCTGTCTGCTTCATGTAGAAATGAGCTGCCATCTGTATACCAAGTATAGATGGCCTGAGGCAATGTGCCCTCCTGTATGTGTGAAGGATGATGTAGTAGTTCTTCTAAAGTTTAAGTGCAGGAGTGAGATAGGGAGTGTTTAGGAGAAGATTGGATATATTGAGAGTCAGACATGATTGGAAAGTGAGTGTGGGGTCTTCTATTAGAGCTTCCTGGAGAGAGAGAACCCTGAAGGGAGGTAGAGTCTGTAATCCTTTATACGTTAGGAGCTGTGTCAGATTATGAGAAGAGAAGACAGTTATAGATGATCCAAAGGTTAGTTTTTTGACTCTTGAATAAATTGTTCAGCGGCTGCTAGAGTATGAATACAAGGTGCCCATCCTTGGATGGTTAGATCTAGTTTTATTGACAAGTATGCTACAGGTGCAAAAGAAGGTCCCATTTGGTGACCTAAGATTCCAAGGACAAATCCCTCCTTTAATGTTACATAGAGGGAAAAAGGACTAGTCAGGTCAGGGAGATGTAAGGCTGGGATGTGAGGAGGGCCTGTTGGAGCCTCTGAAAAGGCTTGGTAATAGGTTTTAAAAGAGGTTCATTGGTTGAGCCTGATGCCGCTTCATATAGAGGATGAGAATGGAGGGAAAAGGAAGGATCCCATGAACGTAAAAAAACTGGCTATTCCTAAGAATGATAGAATCTCTTCTTTTGTAGAAGGGACAGTTAGAGATCGGATTAGATTTTTCCTATCTAATGTAATAGCCTTATGGGTTGGGGTAATTGTTAGTCCCAAATAAGTGACTTGTGGGGTGGACAGTTGGACTTTAGAAGGTGAGACCCAGTAGCCTTGATTGGAGAGGAAATTCAGAAGAGCAGAGGTGTCAGTTTGGCTAATTTCTAAAGAGGGACTACAGAGAAGGACATCATCTATATAGAGTATGATGTTAGATTTAGGGAGAGATAGAGATAATAAATCAGAAGCCAAGGCTTACCCAAAAAGGTGTAGACTATCCCAGAATCCCTGAAGTAGAATAGTCCAGGTAAGTTGGGTAGAAAAGTGGGTATCAGTATCTGACCAAGTAAAGGCAAATATGTTCTGTGACTGGGCATCTAGAGGGATAGAGAAGAATGCATTCTTGAGAACTAGAAATGAGAAATGGGAAGTTTCCAAGGGGATAGTGGAAAGAAGTGTGTAAGGGTTAGCCAAAGCAGGATGGAGCGGTACCACTGCAGAATTAATATGCCTGAGGTCTTGGACTAAGTGATAGGTACCAATAGGTTTCTTGACTGCTAATATAGGGTATTAAAACGTGAAGAAATAGGGCGAAGGAGGTCAAGAGGTCAGAAATGATTGGCGTAAGTCCCCTGAGACTCTGCAGAGAAAGAGAGGGTACTGAGCCTGGGTGATGTACCTGGTAGAGTCCAACAGTTGGATGACAACAGGAGAATGGTGTTTAGCAACAGAGGGGTACTGGACGTACCTGTGAGGCTGGTAAAGGGTATTGTTAGTAGGTTGGCTGGCTAAAAGGAGGAGCAGAAGAACTGCTGTCAAGCTTGAATTTAGGCGAATGTAGGGAACAAAAGAAATAGAGGCTCCCCGCCTAGCTAGAAGATCCCTTCCCAATAAGGGAACAGGACATGCTGACACTACCAAAAAGGAATGGGTGAGAGGTACACCCCTAAAAAATGCAACTAAGTGGTGGGGTTTGGTAAGGGAAGTAAGGTTGTCCTCCTAGCCCAGCAATAGGAAAACAAGAAGGAGAAGTGGGTCCCCCAAACTCTGTGAGGACCAAGTAAGTGGCTCCAGTGTCCAAGAGGGAAGAGATGGGCCACCCACATATCACAATATCTACCCTAAGCTCCCTGTTTGTGATGGCAGTGGTCAGGTTAGAGGAACCTGGGCCTTGTCAATTGTCCATAGCCAAGCCTAGGAGATCAGTTGGAGGGTTGTCTGGGAGTGATGTCCCCCTGATTTGCGTAACATAAGGGCAATGGACAGCTCAATGTCCCTCTTGATGGCATGGACCTCTTGGCTTGTGGGGACTAGAGCAGGCTTTTGCCCAATGACTTGGTCGACCGCACCTGTAACAGATACCTGGTGGTCTCCAGGTCTTAGAAGACCATGAGCTCCGGGTAGTGGCTGGAGCTGGTTGGACAGCCTTTGCCAGCATATTGTATTTTTGTTTGCAGACCCTTTCATCTCTCCCATGGTACGCTTTGAAGGACAGCGCTAAGACTTCTGCCTGTGAAGTCAGGGATCCTCTCTCCAGCTTTTTAAGTTTAGTTCTTATGTCAGTGTAGCTCTGGGAAAAGTAGGTCATTACGAGTTGTTTACCTTCTGGGCTTTTAGGGTCCAGATTGGTATACTGCAACAAAGCTCCTTTAAGGCGTTCTAAAACCTAAGATGGATTTTCCTGTTTATCTTGGACAACATCTTGAAGTTTTTCAAAATTTACTGGCTTTAAAGCTGCCTTTCTCAGGCCTGCCAAAAGACATGTAACAAGCCTGTACCTGGCTAGAATACCACTGTGGAATTATAATTCCATTGAGGATCCTGGTCAGGTACTGTCTCCTAAAAGTAGGTGCCAAGGTAAAATGCTTGGAAAGACCCACGGTTGGCACAGAAGGAGAGCTGGGGGTAGCAGGTTCTGGGGTATCTCGGTGAGGAAAAACTGGGGCAGCAGTTTGGGTTTTCAGTGGTGCAGAAACAAGCCTATGGCCGAAAGGGAGTGGCTCATTCACTGGGTCTAACGTTGTGGTGTCATCTAGTGGGAACTGTGCATGATTCATGGCTAACAGGAGTTGAGTTGGAGAGAAGGGAGAACACATAGAAGGATTTAACATATATAACCTCTTCCCATTTACCAGTCTGCTGGCAATATGTATTAAGATCCCTTAAAACAATTGAATCTAGTGTACCATTAAGTGGCCGTTTAGAACCATTTCCTAGGGAGTACTGAGTCCAGACCTTATTGCAAAAGTGTATTAATTTTGATGCCTTCAAAGGAGGCATCAGCTTCAAAGACTTGAGATTTTCTAGGAGACATCCCAGTGGTGTATCTGGGGATACGTTGAAGACATTTTATTGCCCATTTGTGTCCTGAGAACAATCCAGAAATCAAAAAGGAAATCAGTCAGGCTAGAATGCCCAAGCTGTTAGGAGGACCTCTAGTGGCTACCCAGTAAGCCCCAGGCTTACTGTGGAAAGTATTCTACCCTGGATCCAGGGATTTCAGCTAGCTGCTAGAGACTGTAGGGAGAGAGTAGCTTTCAAGAGAGGGGAGTAAACAGATGGGCAATGTCTTAACTCCTATGTCAGCTGGAGGTGCAGCTGTAAAATGCCAACCCCTTAGTTTCCAGACAGAACTGGTCAAGCTCTGTTCTGTGAACTGGAGGTCCTCTTGGCTGATTGGCGCTAACAATATTATGCCTATGTCTGTATGGGAATTCTAGCGAACCAGTAAATGAGAGCTTGGAAGCCTGGCCCCTAATTTGTGTCAGAGTGGCACAGCTCACATGGTTTGAAGTTNATATGTCCCGCAGCTGAGGCAGATAACATGGTGAAAATGGTGGGCAACAACACCCTCTCCCCCACCAGCCTNTGTGTGTGTGCCCAGCCATTCCTGTGCCACAGTGGAGGCTCAGCAGCAGAGGTGCAGCAGCAGCAGCAGCAGCACACTTAATGTGCTTCTCTGACTGGGATTTAAAAACAGTAGGGGTGGGGGGTGGAGTCGGGGGTGGGATCAATGCTGCACAAGTACAGTTGCAGCTTGGGAAAAGGAGGGGAGAAGGGAAATGCAGCAGAACATTTGGCACAGCTGCAAGGCGGCAGGGTTTTTACCATAGCTGCTGCATTCTATGCCCACCGCCTCCTCTGCTGGATGCCCCCCCCCCCCGCACGCTGGATACACTAGCAGCTGTTGGTTGTCTCCACTTTTCCTGGGTTTCAGCACCAAAATGATGTATTAATAAAAAATGCTAATACAAATAATAATAGATTTTACAGAGATAACTAACAGCACACCAGGCCAAGGCGGTTCCACGCGAGAGAGGTTTATTGTGAGGAGAGACAAAGGAGGCAGCAAGGCGAGTAGAGGTAGAGAGAAGAAAGAGAGAAAGAAAGAGGAGGAGCCTTCTCCTTATTTATATAGAAAATGATGTCACACAAGTAAGGGTGGGAGGTGAGCCAAGTGGGTTCTGGGATATGGTGGTCATTGGCTTGGCGATGCAGGTCATGGGTCACATTGCTAATGCCTGGGTTTGGAATGTTCCTGGTACTAACACTGATTGCTTTCTCGGTATTGGATTCAAAGAAGAAACTGAGCATCTTTGAGTTACTCCAGTTGTGGCAAAACAGCCACTAATCAAGAATTGCCTCATTTCATCTACAGACATGATACTGTCCAAAGAAAAGACACAATTACAAATTAGGACAGCTTGATTCTGCCAAGGCAGAGTAGGCTAGTTCTTAATATTCCTGTTTCTCTAAGTCTGTCAGATGACCCTGGCCAGTATGCTGAAGACCGATGCTCCAACATGCTGAGGTAAGGGACTGTCCAGGTGATCAGCGGTCTTTATGGATTGGCTAAGTTTTGGAAACTATCTTAGGCTTCCTATATATTTTCAGTTAATACCAATTGTTCTTGGATTTCTGATGGGGTTGAAAAACTACATAGTCTCCTAGGCAACCCAGGCTTTTTACTTTGAGAGGAACAGTTTTGAGAGGATGGTTTTCAGATGACATTCAATCTAAAGCCAAGACATAGCCAGATATGGAATTATAAATCTTTTAAGTAAGGATACATGACAAAGGTTCTGTTTAATTAACAAAGATGATGGACTGGGTGTTAGGTCTTTTGTACTTCATAAATTACAAAATAATAATAGTTCAATTATATCTGAGATAAAATATTTATTTAATTGGGCAGAAAAGGGGAAATGTGGATAGCCCTTGGGCTAATTATATTTGACATTAATTCTGTTCTCCTGTGAGTGGTTGAGTCAGCACTCAGATGATTTCCTGTAAACCTGCTTCCCACCTTAATTTGTAAAATAAAGGAGAGTTGATGATTGGCCAGCTAAAAGGGAAGGTGGAGCAGAAGGTGGAGAGAGAGAAGAAGGAGAAAATGGAAGTGGGAGAGGGTGCAGAGGAGGAGGAAGACAAAGAATAGCAGAGCAGAAGCACATGGCCTGGAGAAACTGCAAGTTCGAAGGGGTCTCATAAGCTGTGGAAGATGGTAGTGTAGCAGTAGCTCTGCCCAATCTAGGTGCACAGCATGTAATCATATTAACTGTGTTGTGTTTTCATTGCTGGGGCATATTTGGGAGGAGATTTATTGCAACTGAGACTGATCCTAAAAAGTTGTCCTTTAGGCTCCCCATTTCTCACACTTGTGAACATACACAAAATAAATAAAATAAACAAATCTTTAAAAAACTGCTAAAATCAGAATATTAATTTTGAAAGAACTCTTTGCTGTCATTTTGAACATTGTCATGGATGATGGAAATGATTGTAGTACTGTAGTTAGTCTAGCAAGTAATACTGAGTTGGGCTGCATTTAATTTACTGCACTAAATAACAATAATAAAGCTGTATTACAATAAAAATTGGTAATATAAATACATTTATTTAACTATAAATATGTAAACATCTAAATATATAGACAAAATATACAAATGAATGTGTTGATTGATTGATTGATTGATTGATTTTTTCCAAGACAGTGTTTTTCTGTATTTTCTGGCTATCCTGGAACTCACTCTGTAGACCAGGCTGGCCTAGAACTCAGAAATTTGCCTGCCTCTGCCTCCCAATTGCTGGGATTAAAGGCGTGCGCCACCACCTCCCGGCGAATGTGTTGATTTATAAAAAGTAAATTTCTTTGATATGATTTTTAAATATATGTCGGAATTTGAAAAATATTTGGATTTTATTACTATATCAAACATCAATGTATTTCCCATGACATGAATTATGACTGCTTCATTATTTTCAGGGTTAAGTTTTTGTTTAAATAACTATCTCCCTGAGACTTTCCTATGTATGGGTTGGGTTTGACTTTTGACAATAGGTCTTATAATTTAATAATTTAAGAATAAGTTTTCTATTACTATGGTTCTATCAAGTCAAGCTCATGTTAGGATTTTGTCGGAATTCTATCAGCTATTTAAACCTATCTAACTTGTTATATTTGATTATCTGAAATATGTGTCATTTAGGAAACTAAAACAATATTTATACAACAAAAATACTGTCATGGCATTCAGATGTTCTTACATTTTAAAAGGAGAAAATAGTAGAGATGACAAATTGTAAACCACTATAGTGTACAAGACATCTACAAGTTGCCTGTTGTTCCTCCGGCATCTCCTCCTAAACATCATTTAGACCTGTATCAGAATTATTTCAGAGCATCATTTTTGCCAACCTGGATGCTCATGCTCAGTCTTTCCTGGCATTCCTGTGTTGGAAAGTAGGACATATATCCCTGTTAGAAAATTCTTTATAAAAATAATTTTTTATCTTTGGAATGCTAATATTAAGTTGTTAGTATGGCACAGATTTTGTCAAGAGATAGATATACTGTATATAGTGTTACTATGCAATTACAAGAAAATAATAATTATACACTTAAAACTTTTATGAAGTCACTGCCATGCCTGTGGTCTTAGCTTGCATCCCTATTGCTTCCGTAACCCAGCTGTTTCAGGGAAGTGCTGCAAGACTGCAGGATTAGGTTTAAGTGATTTGCAAAGGTTTTCCCTAACAGGAAGAAATGTCTATGTCACTTGCAACATTTATATGTTTAATCTAATACAGCTCATAAATCATAGTTACAACCTTCAAATTTCAATCAATAGGATGTTTTATAGCCTATAGCAAAATCGACTAAGAGAAGTTTGAGAAATGCAGGAAGTGTGTAGCTGGGGCCTGTCCAAGACTAGATTCTTCATTCTGTCATCCTGAAGGGATTAACACAGCTGCAACTGATGCTTAACAATGAGAGACCTTTCCAGAGCAGCTGTGTGCAGGCCAGGGCAGGTCTGTGTTAATGAAGCATGCTGGGAACATGCGATCAATAACACAAAAGCAAAAATGTGCTCCTGTTCTTACATTCAAGTTTAGAGTGAATTACAGAAATTCACTGGGGAATTCATCTAGTATCTATAACTGTCCCCAGTCTCTTATGTAAAATTATCCCTTCAATGACAGTGTATCTTAAAAATCTCATTGTCATACAGAATTTTACATTAATATGTTGGCTTTTTCTGGACACAATGTCCTATTATTTTTCAATTCATAATGTCATAAAATTTTTGCTAATGTAGAATTACATTTTATAAAATAACATGTATAAGGAATTTATGTTCCTCACCATATGCACACCAATAGATTATTTTATAATTTTCCTAAATTATTTGAGCAGTTGATGTCCTGCTGATTGATTTAAAATAGTATAATAAGAGAAGTGAGAAAGATTTCATTTAGATATTCTAAATGTTCTTTACTTATAGCTACAGGTCATCTAAATTTTGTAACAAGCTATGATTATAAATAAGATTCTGAACTAAGGAATGGTTACTATAAATTTGCTTAGGTGATTCTGGTTTGTAAAATTAAATTATATGGCAATAGGAAGTAGGATGGAGCTCTTTACATCTCATACAGTATTACCATCAAATAATAAGGATTACATCATAGAAGTGATTGGTGCATGATATGTCACTAAAGACTACATTTTCGCAATGTGAATGTGACAGTGATAATACCTAACAGAGTGCTACATTTTTTCTCATACATATATTTCATAGGCTTTTTTAGTACTGGAGGCATGTATATATTTGGAGTCACAGAACATCATGTAGGAAAGACAAAGAATGTAGATCGATGCCAAACTTAATAGTAATATACAAGATCCAAGGGGCATGATCTGATGTTTCATCAACATATATACTAATGTGTTCATAACTAAATACACACATGTAACTGGTGACATAAAAATAAAACTATGTTAAAATGAAAAGTAAGAGAGGGCCAAGGAGCCATATTTATAAACATTAATATTCTTTAATCAGAATGTGTGAAGTCACTTATAATCAGTGAAATATACTTGATTTTTCAGATATACTAATATAAATGTAACACCCATATTGATGCTTTTGATTAACATTATGCATATGAATCAATTTATGTAACAAAAGCCATTTCATAACTCTCTCTACTAATGTTCTTCAGTAAACAAGTCTTAGGTTTAAAAATAGTGTTTTGACCTCTTCTACCCCTGAGAGATTATATTCTCACAGTTCAAGTTAGGGCAAAAAGATTGAAGAAGAAAAAAGGAAGAAAAAGTTGAATATATATATATATATATATATATATATATATATATATATATATATAGAGAGAGAGAGAGAGACAAATTGTTGTACAGCACTGCCTTTGAAGTCATGTATAACTGATCATTTATACAGACAGTATGACGGAACATTTACTTACTCATTGTTTATTGTCCATACAAGGAAATGACTTTTCCATATTTCTGGGCTGTACTTTCAAGGCCATGAAAAGTGTTCATCCTTGGTCTACTGTTTCGGGGTGCCAAGGGCAAGGTAGGTAAGAGGTACAGCTAATAGTGCCAGGAATACAGTAGTTATGCTGCATCTTGTACAATTTGTCAGAAACCCCTTCGCATGCTGACAGCAAATGTGGCTAGACCCAGGAAACATCCCCCCAAGTAGAACTTTATAGATCATAAAGATGATAAAATGTGTCTAATATTTTTAAGTGGTACCACGGTGTTATCTGTAAAGTTTATGCTCAAGAACTGTGTAACTGAGAATGATGTTTAAAAAAAAATGGGGCCAAAATCCCTCTACAGTTCCATATAATGTTTTAAATAAGTGTATGATCTTATGTTGGGCAGTGTCCATAACTACCTTACTCACATGCAACAGCATGAAGGAGTGGGCTGCAGGTTGGACATGCCTGGTAGGAAGAGTTTATCAGGGAAAAAAATATATCCCCTGACTTATTAGACTTTTCATTCTAGCCTCTAGGAGAAAAGGAGAAAGATAATGGAGAAAAGTATAATGTATAACTTATCTCTGATAGTTTTCATAGTCTTTTGATCTGGTGAATTTTTATTTATTTTTATTTTTGATCTGAATGATTTTTATTTTCATTTCAAGTGTGTGATGCATTTTACTTAAAATTTTTTATTTAAAAATATAATGGTATCTATTCTTTAGGATCATGTTCCCTCACAACGGCCACTTTGTTTCTGATGACTAATTTGTGGTTGAGTTTTTAGTCTTGTAAAGGAGTTTAAAGTTTTATGCTATATATGTGCATGAAACTATGACTTAGCCTCAAGGATCATTATTGAAAGTGATAGAAAATGTGAACCTGGGGTGGGGATGTTTATAGAGTGCTTGCCTAGAATGCAAGAGGTCTTGTGTTTGACTCCACCTTAAGAACAAAAATGAAGCTAACTTTTTAGCATAATTTTTATTAACTCTGATGAGGATGAGATAAAAGAAAAATTTCTTATAATCTGATAAAATGAAGAATATTACATAAATTTTGTTAACATACACACACACATATATATATATATATATATATATATAGAGAGAGAGAGAGAGAGAGAGAGAGAGAGAGAGAGAGAGAGAGAGAGAGAGAGAGAGAAAGAGAGAGAGAGAGAGAAAGAGAGAGAGAGAGAGAAAGATAATGCTATATCTTCCACTATATAATTTGATACCCACATCACTAATGGCATCATAACTGCAAATATATAGTTATAAGAGGTGACTTCTAATAACTTATATTGTTTGGGTAATTTTTGTCTTTAATAGAAAAGCAGTAATGTGCTTTCTGTCTATGCTCAGTGAGGTTATAAATAAACAGAAATTACTGAAAACTTCCAAATGTCCATGTTTTTTTTCCTTCATTCTCCTTTGTTGTGTTTTAGTTTCTCTTTCTATTTTTCTCTTTAGTTCACCTGGCTTTGAATTCATACTAATCCTCCTACCATTTGTTTTTAAAGAATTCATCAAATATAAGACAATGTCACATCCTCCATTGTTTGCTGTTTTGTTTGGTAATTTTCTCTTTGACATATCCTATTTCTCATTTCCATTCTCTAGTCTTGTTCTAAACAGTATTGTAACGTTAATCATCATTAACGAGATTGTGTTTTTAATTACCCTTCTAATTAGCTCCCCCCTTTGAAATGTCATTAATCCCTTGGGTTATTTATTTTTGTATGAATATGCATGACATATTTTTATAGGAAGTCCATCTAATTTAGTTTGCTGATTATATTGCTAATCACCTAATTTTTTTTTTTTGGTTATACTGATTAAATAATGTTTATTGAGACTTATGTTCATGAAATACTATGATGACAGGTGCTATAAGAGGGTTTTCTGTTTTATCTGAAATGATGCACACTTATTGAGTCTGTTGAATTTTCCAAACCCCATCATTATTATGCCCTATTATGCCTTGAGACCCAGGACTAGTCAAGACTGCCAAAGGACATTAGTTCTAAGTCACTGACCAAGCTTCACTTAATTTTTTGGTGATCTATGTTTTATCAATCCAGAAGCTTTTCTTCTTCTAGCACATGTGCCCCATGATGTTGGGAGATTGCTCTATGCCCTCATCCAAGGCCACTCCTTGTCTAGTTAAGGCTGCTTGCTAAGGACCATGATCTCTACCTGACATCTCTTCCTCCATCTCAGATTGAGATTCCCAGATGCTAGCAGGGCGTGGTGGCACATGCCTTTAATCCCAGCACTCGGGAGGCAGAGGCAGGCGGATTTCTGAGTTCGAGGCCAGCCTGGTCTACAGAGTGAGTTCCA
>NC_034594.1:11377385-11385247 GCF_900095145.1 Mus pahari | reverse complement strand
TGTAGACCAGGCTGGCCTCGAACTCAGAAATCCGCCTGCCTCTGCCTCCCGAGTGCTGGGATAAAAGGCGTGTACCACGCCCAGCCACATACAAAGAATTTAAAGGACTGATTACAACTGTTCTTAAACAATTCAGAGATGATTACAATTGTTCTTAAACAATTCAGAGATAACAAAGAGTTGAATTAAACAAGGGAGTCAATACAAGAGATGGAACTATAGTTTAGATATTTAAAGAAACCCAAGCAGAAAAGAAAACACTGGAAATTAAAAAACTTAACATCAACGAAAAAGCTCACCAAATCGAATGGATTAAGTTGGAAGAGTCAGAGATAAAAAACAAAGTAAAGGCCATTGATCACTCAGTAAATGTCAATGAGAAGTTAAAAAATATGAATGGAATATGGGAAATATTTTGGGAGTACCAGGAAAAGATCTCATCTGCAAGTTAGTATAAAAAGAGAGTAACATCTTAGCAAAAGAATAAAACCACCAAAGGAAACATCCCAAGGCTAGTGCAATAGATCTCCTTGCCCTTGTACAAGATGCCTACAGAACACCAAATAGACAAGGGCAGAAAAGAAAATTCCTAGGTAACTGTGGTTTAGACATTAAAAACACAGAATAAAGAGAAGGCGTTGGAAGCTGTCAGAGAAAGGTCAAGTCAATTACAGAACCAGGGCTATTAGCATAACACTGGCTTACTCAACAGAAACCTTTACAGTCAGAAGGTCTGAGAAAATGTGCTCCAAGTCTAGAAAAATAAAATACAACAGTCAGTCCAGATTATTAGACTCAGAGAAATGATATACTAAAATTGAGAAAAAAAGATTGAGAAATAAAAACTACCTATGATAAAAATAGATAAATGAATGATAATTACGAGTCCATCTTGACAGTAATATTAAAAGAAATACTGCAATCTGAAGAGATGAATAAACACAACCAAAAGATCCCAGAAACAAGGAAACAAACAGGGGAAGTAGTCAGAAGAGACAACACTACAAACTCAAGCACAGGACAGAAACTGTAAGAAAATCTTCAAGGTTAATTTAATAGTAATGGTGTAAGTTCCCAAATAAAAGATAAACTAACAGATTGGATCTGAAACAAGATTCATCATTCTGCTGGCTCTAAGAAATATACCTCGCAATTAACGATAGATATTGATGTAAAATGATGCAAAAAGGGTGTTCCAACCCAATGTAAATAAAATACAAGCAAGCTTATGTATTTCAGTATCAAACAAAATAGAATTCAAAGCAAAAACGGAAGAGGTAATGAGAGATAGTATACACAGTAAAGGAGACATCCACCAAAGGATCATACAATCTTATACACATGTACACCTAATATAGGGGCACACACTTTCATAAAAGAAATACTGTTATATCTAAAACTACCAATTGTCACAAAACGCAATGGCAATGGGTGATTTCAATTCCCTACTCTCACTAGTAGATTCATTATCTGGAAAAAACAAAGCAAAACTAAACTAAACATGAAAGATCTTTCATTAAGAGACATTATAAAACAAATGAACCAAATTGATATCTACTTAACGTTCTACCCAAACACTAAAGAATATATATTCTTTCCAGTAGTCTTTAGAACTTTCTCCAAAATTATACACATGTTAGAAAAGACAGAAAACTTTAACCAATATAAGAAAACTGAAATCACACCCTCATGTTCTGTATAGCTGTACTGGAATAAAGATAGATATCAACAGTAGTAGAAACTATAGAAAATATAAAACCATGGAAACTAAGCAACATATTATTAAATGATAACAATGCCAAGGAAGAAATCAAGATGGACATTTAAAAGTTACCTAGAACTGAACAAAGATATAACGCAATATAAAAAATCCTATATGATAAAGTGAAAGCAGTTCTAAGAGAAAAATCTGTAGCAGTAAGTCTCTGCATAAAATATTACAGACATTTAAAATCACAATGTCAATGATTTATCAAAAGCCTTGGAAAACCAAGGGGGGAAAAACGCCAAAAGAGTAGGCAAGAAGAGTTAATCAGAATCAAGGTTGAAACTACTGAAATATCATTGAAGAAAAATACAAAGAATCAGTGAAATGAAGAGCTGGTTCTTTGAAAACCAGTTAACAAGATTAACAAACCTTTAGCCAAAAAGCAATAAGAACAGAGAGGATACATGTTAATAAAGATAGAGAAGAAAAGAGGATAATACAACAAATACTGAGGAAATTCAGATTATAAATGTAATATCTATATTCCATTACACTGAAAAAAGTTAAAAGAAATAGATACATTTATGGCTAAATATGGCCTACCAAAACTGAATTAGGATGCACAAGTAATTTAAATAATATACTATGAGATAGAGTCTCTAATTAAAAATGTCTCAACTAAAATCCAGGTCCAGATGAATTCACTGTACAATTCAAACTGGTTCCAAGAAGGAATAGGATCAGTACTCCTCAAATTATTTCACAACATAGGAAATTAAAGAGCATTTACAAATACTTTTTACAAAGCCAATATTATCCTTATGTTAAAAACAGATAAAGATGCAACAACAGAAGAAAATTATTCATCAATATCTCTGATGAAAATGGCTGCAAAATTTTCAATAAAATACTTGCCAACCAAATTCCAGATTCCTAATAAAGGTTATCTTTATTTATCATACTATTATCAAATCAGTTTCATTCCAGAGATACAGGACTGGTATGACATATACAAATGAATAAATAAAGCCTGCCACATTAATAGACTTAAAAAGAAGCTATATAGTCTTCTCATAAAGTCTTCGCGCGCGTGCGAGAGAGAGAGAGAGAGAGAGAGAGAGAGAGAGAGAGAGAGAGAGAGAGAAAATTTAACATCTTCTCATAATGAATTTATCTGAGAATCTATGAATGCAAGAAACAAATCCCAACACGAGAAAGGCAATATGCAACAAACTCACAATGAATATCATACCAAATGATGTTCATTTTTGATGAACTTCTACACTGAGGCTCCAGGTCCTCCGAGACCCTGATATCCTCATGTGACCAAGCTCCTGGTATCCTGGTATCCTGGAATCCTAAGATACTGGGCATGTTACAGCACCTGGACCTGGTGATTCCTCTGGGGACCATGGGGCTGTCTGCTGTGTTCAAAACTAAGATATACCAGCACCGACCAGAAGGGACCTGAGCCGCTGGTCAGGCAGGGCTCCTGTGCCCATGCTTCTGCTGTCAAAGGCCCTTCACAATTGTTTTGGAACAGATGTTGTATTCCACTCACCAGTGATCTTAAGATACTGGGCATGCTAAGGCGCCTGCAGCTTGGAGAGTCCTTTAGGGACTGTGGGACCATCTGAGGAGTTGAGCCCAAGGTGACCTGGAGCTGGTGCTAATTGAGCCTTTTTTTTTTTTTTTTTTTTTTTTTTAACAATTAGCAATTAGGAAAATGAAAATTAAAGCTACATTAAGATTTCATTTTTTATCACAATCAGAATGGTTTAGGCTTAAAAACGAAAACATAAAGGACAAAGACTGCTGATGAGCATGCAGAGAAAGGGTAACATAATTTATTGCTGGTGGAAGCGCAGATTGGTGCTATACCTATGAAATTCAGTGTAGAAGTTCATCAAAAATCTATCAAGAGATCTACTATACTATTTAGCTACAACACTCTTAGATAAATACCCAAAGGATTCTATAGCCTACTGCAGAGATGCCTGCTTATTTCGTCTGTATTTATAATAGGCAGAAAATGGAAAGAATGTTGATGTCCACCAATTAATTCCTTGATAACAAAATTGGTATTTTTACACAATGGGATCATTTTCAGCTATTAAGAAGAACAAAACTGTGAAAATTGTAGGTAAAGAGATAGAACTAGAAAAAGCAATCACTCTGAAGGAGGTAACCCAGAGGAAGAAAAAAATTCACTGATTTTTCTCTCATTCAGATATATAGTTTTCACTTGAAATATCATATATGTTAGTTAGGATATTAGTAAGGGCTATGAAGGAAAGGCTTCCAAAAGACAGGACAACAGATCACAAGTGAAATCCAAATGAAGGACTAAAGGGAAATAATGGAAAACAAAGGCTTAAACTGGTGTGGGAAATGTGAGGGCAGGATATAGGTGGGAATATAAGATAAGAACAGTAACATCGGTGACCTTTTAAAAAAGTCATAAGGCACCTCCTTACTATTATAGAAACTTCCATATATATGTATATTTATCTACACATATATGTATATATTATACTTTATATTTATATTCATATTTATACTTATATTTATTTATATTTGTAATGGAGTTGCAGTATGATGGGTAAAATTGTCCCTACTTGATAACACATACTAACAATACAAATCCATTGTCAGAAAAAGTTTCTTTCAAAGTTCTTGGTCAAATAAGGTCTCATAAATTTCAAGCATTACAGATTATTACACATATTCTTAGTGACCCTCCAGAACTTGAGTATAATACCCTATTGGTAAGCATAGAATATAAATGAATAACAGATGTGAAAATATAAAACTGACCCTCATCTGGAAGCTTCATCCATCCTGGCTGGCATTCTTAGTGCTGGAAGAGTCTATGCAAACTACCAGAAGAGAAATATAATTATTAATATTACCCAATAGTTAATCCCATAAGGTTCAACAATGAATGGCCTGGCAGTTCATGGTCACTGATGCAATAATAGTATAAACATCATGGGAGTAACCAACTACTTTCTGATTAGAATTAAGACCTGCTTCCTAAGTGACAGTCATATCTGGGCCCATTAACAGGGCCAAAAATCTGGGGGGTAGAAAGGTCATAGACCATACAGAAAAAATTACTACAGTTATTCTGTGTTGCGAGCCATATCATTCGCCATTATAGGATGGCGCTGGCTTCCACTGCCCATCTGATAACAATAATGACTCAGCACAAGTCCTCTTTGCCCAGCCTTATGTTATTGAAGTGATTCTTGTTTTAGCCTATCCCGTGGCAACAGTAAGACACAGAGCACCTGGGCAGTGAACACTCCAGTATATAGGGTGGCCTTGCTAGTCCATTAGTGTTCCCTGTAGCATCATGAAAGCCGTTCCTGAATAAAGTGCTGTTGAGAAGGATCTCAGGCGTCACGTCATTCTTGCTGGTCAAGGCCGGTCGCGACAATTCTGCTAAATGCAGACAGCACTAAATGACCTATTGTTATATACACAGATCTTTGCATCTCTTAGTATTCATCAGAGAATCTTCTATTTGCAGTAGATGGTAATTAACAAAGAAACTCAGAGCTACATAATGACCCTCCTCCAATGGTTTAGAAATGATTGTAAAGAGGGGATGGGAGGAGTATAAGAACTAGACGTGTATATAACTACAAGTCTTCTGGATGCAACAAGATAACTGTCTATAAAAAAAAAAACCAAAAACCAAAAAACAAAAACAAAAAAAACAAAAAACAAAAACAACAACAACAACAAAAAAAAAACAAAAAAAACACAAGTATTTGTGACCTGTGGAAGCTCAAACAAGATCAATTCTAGACATGAAAACCACTGGTCCTATCTCTAGTCAAGCCACTTGCTAAGTTTTAGATGAAGGAGAGTCAGTTTTCTTTGAGTATATGCTCCAACAAAGTTGGTCTTGCTTCAGTGAAAGAACACAATTTACAATACATGGGAAGCCAGGCATGGTGGCTCACGCCTTTAATCCCAGCACTCGGGAGGCAGAGGCAGGCAGATTTCTGAGTTCGAGGCCAGCCTGGTCTACAAAGTGAGTTCCAGGACAGCCAGGGTTATATAGAGAGACCCTGTCTCGAAA
Organism: Mus pahari; assembly: GCF_900095145.1. Lineage (NCBI taxonomy): Eukaryota > Metazoa > Chordata > Mammalia > Rodentia > Muridae > Mus > Mus pahari. The sequence continues at coordinate 11,379,446 of NC_034594.1, read as the reverse complement.
AACAAAAAACAAAAACAAACAAACAAAAACAAAACAACAACAAAAAAAACACGAGAAGCAAATTTAGACTTTATGGTTGAAAACAACAAAAGGCCACAGAGTTGGGTGTGTAGGGAAGGGATAGATCTTATAAATATTGAAGGAGGGGTGCAGGAGGGGTGTACATGATCAAAATATATGAAAATTTCAAAGAACTAATAAAAAGGCAAGTAGGGGAGAATAATCCTTCCACTGAGAAGAGGCACTGGTAATTGATTTCCTATATATATATATATATATATATATATATATATATATATATGTATATATATGGCTATGATATGTATATCATATGAATGTGTATGGTACATTGTTTATAGTACATTGTTTATAGTTCACAAGGATTCTTCTGAACCTCTTTTCTCTTTTGCAAAAATGCCAGTTCAGGTAAAGGAAAGTGACTAACAGAATTAGAACTGTTCAGTGGAAATTTACTTGGATGTTTCTAGTTTGGGGACCAGTAATCCAATGAATATAACTACACTAAGATGCTTCTTTATTTTGGTACATGAGACAACAGAATCCTTCCCTTGTCTAAACTACTGCTGACTCTATAGTCTTACACTTAAATGGAATTAGTTTACATTGTTAGGACACTTGTCAACTAACCATTGCATAGCAAGTTATATCATTTGTTTACCAACAACATGGCTAGAGATTTCATACTTCCTTCAAAAATAGAAGGAAGGTTCATGGTGGAAGGGCAAGTTGTTTAATCATCCTCTTCACATCATAGAAATGGAATTATGGTGCCTGAAAATCTATTTGTTTACTTTCTTCACCTGAAGGAAAGAACTGATATAGCACATAATAGAGATTTCAACATTGCTAGAAACACATTTTAAAAGCACTTCATATATGGTAGAAAAAAAGAATATGTAATAAAAGTCATATAAATAATACACAGACCTTTACTCCTGACACAGTCTGATCTTTCCTCATGCTCCTACAATAATGTTAAATCATTATTACCACGAGATCTAAGTTTAAAAGCCATGTTTGGCTTCCAAGGAACTCTGCAATTGTCTTCCTATGACAGAACATTGCCCATGCCCCTACTTTTATGTTTGCCTTGTAATTTGGAATTGTACTCACAGGGCAACAATAATGTTATGGGACTCAGCTAGACAGACATTTTCTTCCCATTAACTAGAAATCCTAAACCTTAGGTGCATATCAGTTCATTTTATAACAAACACAAAGGTTTTTTTTTTCAGGGCAAGAAGAAATATTATTTTATTTAAAGCCTAAAAAACATATATCCCAGTGGTGTCAGATCAGAGTTGAGAGTTATACCGTTGAGTGTAGCTCCTTTTCTATTCTTTCAGTTGTTTGGAGTAGGAAATAAAAGAATAAGTGGTAAAATATGAGAAGGATCCTACAAGATGACACCTCTTGCGGCTGTAAAACTACCTTGGGCTAATTCCACACTAAAAGTGCTGGAGCACGGAACTCAAGAAATTGCAGTTCTAAAAAGGTCTAAAATGCTACTTTTAAATCACAGTATAAACCAGCAAACTAACTTTGGAAATTTTGAAATGAGCTAAATATCAACCTTGTGATAAAATTCAAGATTCAAAAGTATAAACTTATTTTCTAATAAAATATAAGATTGGAATCTACATGACTCTTTATTATATATACACCAAGAACTTCTAAAAGATCGAACACTAAGTAGATATAATCAAGTGTTGAATTGACACTTGAATGAAAGACAGGAAATGCTCTTTTCACAACCTTCTCCATGTCAAGTGTATTATGAAATCTTAACACAGCACTGCCCGCCTACCCCTCTTCCTTATTTTCTTCTGCCTTTGGCCTGTGTCTTAGGCATATTTTCCTCTTCACTAAGGTGAGAGTAATGATTCTTAAGACACTGAGGAAAATATAGGGTGACAAAGCATTTGTGAAGGCAAGAACATTTACCTGTTCTCTCTCTCTCTCTCTCTCTCTCTCTCTCTCTCTCTCTCTCTCTCTCTCTCTCTCTCTCTCTTTAATCTCCTGGGTCCCTCCTCCCACCCC
>NC_034594.1:11369128-11377291 GCF_900095145.1 Mus pahari | reverse complement strand
CTTTTCTTTCTTTCTTTCTTTTTTTTTTTTTTTTGTTCTCAAACAATGCAGTGAGCATGCTCAAGGAAAGAGCATAGTGCATTGCTGACAAATACAAAAGTGGAGAAATGAACAGAGAGAAATCATTTACCAAATTGTACACAGGTAATATTGCATCAGTGAGCGTATCAGGAAGATGTCAGGAAACCTGGAATTTGAATGAAAACAAAATAAATAGAAAATTTTTTACCAATTAAGGCAAAGAAAACACTGAGGAGAAAGAAATTGTGATTGGATAGATATAAAGCTATAAGTGTAGAAATGTTATACCGGTCTCAATAGTATTGCAATTAATATGTGATAAAACAATTTAAAAGCAGAAAAGAAAGCAGACTGTTTTAACAATATTACTCTATTAAAACAGCCAGCACACTATCACTTTGAAAATTGTTATAGTAATGTTTTTTGTTCAAAACTTAAAATTGATACATTAACCTCTTCTCCTGATCATATAAGGCAAAGTGCCAGAACGTCAGAATAGTTTATACTTTGTGGGCAACGTTGTTAAGAGTGCTTATGTTCCTTTCATAAATAATATCCCAATGTTTTAAAATGATCTGAGAAGAAAATGATTATTCTTTCTTAAAATTATCATCATTATAACACCAAGCATTGCATTAGAAACAAAATTGAATTGAGGAAAAAATGGGCTTAAATTTACAGGAGTAATAGCTTCCGGAGATATTTATGGGAGTTAATATAGGAAGCAGTAAGTATTCACCACTTTAACACCGAGGTGACTGTTGCGAGTACTAGGACAGGTGTTTGCTCTAATGGACTGTGCAGATTTTTGAAGGAGACAAGTTGTGAAGACAGGTAGGGAGGAAGGAAGGCAGGAGCTACTCCTAACATACAGAGTATTGTTTTATGGATGATAAATTGTCTGTAATCTAATAATGATTTATAGTGTGGACGTTATCCTTCATTAGGTATTAAAGATTTCAGATTGGAAACAATAGTCTAGATTCATCAATTTTATTATTAAATTTTAGGTTATAATAAAATTAGTTCAGTAAGGGTTCTTTGAATCTATTATCTAACAAATTGTAAAAGTTGATGAGGTTCTGTGTGATGCTTAAGTCATTATTCAGAGGGTTTATGTCCTGAATGCATTCATTAAATTCAAAGAAAATGTCCTTTAACAGGATAAAGGCCGGTGTTTATTCTTTTAAAAAACAGGGAAATTTCAATTATCATGCATAAACACAGACTGAATTCTGATTAACTGTACTAACTTTGTAATATTTCTGGTGCCCGCATACAAGTGAATTACCTTTGAGAAGATCGGCATTGCTTTTTCACAGAGCCCGAGGAGACCCATAACATTTCTCTAGATTACCTCATTATCAGAAAATTACCACCAACAGAATAAATGGTAGACTTTCACTTCTCCTAACAAAGATGCGTTTTTATCTCTAAAATGCCACAGATTGGTTTTTAAAAAGCAATTACTTGTCATTTTTACCGCATAGGTTGTTACATTCAAGTTCCTTTAAATGACAGGTTTTTCTAAGGGTTAGAAAATTAGTTGCTAAATAGGTCACAGCTTTTGCAAACAATCCATTTTTTTGTTACCAATATTCTCAATTAGTAGAAAAAGGCAATGGACTTTCATGGTTTAAACTCTGATCTGTTAGAGTTTAGATTTTGCCCGCCTGTGTCTATTTACAATTCTATTACCATACATTGCAATCAGTCTCTAACTGACCAAAGGACACATCGCTTTCTGGAATATCCCAGTACACTGAATTTTAATATAGAAAATCATGCAGATTTATAGTTAAAAAAAACAAAAGAAAACAACTTTTTCTTTGTGTTCAAAATGCTCATAATTTTATTTCAGTTCTTTAGGATATACATTTTCAGTTTGGATTGGAACTTTTTAGCAGTGGTTATTTCTGTGATGTCGGAATATGGAATAAATGCTGACATCACACTTTCTCTGGAACTCATGCAACCACACTGTTGGCTAGCCACAGTTTGTGGATCTCCAAGGTTGGGCCACGTGCTTCTGTTGTGAGTACAGTGATTATTCTATCAAGTCACAAACCACCATAGAGCAAAAGTTTGCAAACTAAGAGCAACGCTGCTTGATGCATGCAACGCACCCTGGATGTCATTTCACCACCTTTTCTTCTTTTCTATTGTTCATTACAAATGCTTTTTTTTTAAATTTTTTAAGTGTTTGTTTCGTCCCTTACTACCAGATTAAAAAACATAGTTGTTTTGACCATTTTGAAACAAAAATAAGTATTCTTTCTGCTCCAACACCATCAATAATTTCATTGTTTCTTTCTCTGTACCAGCTGTTGTATTTTATAAAAAGATAGGAAGGACAGGAGGAGCAGTAAGGTTTGGGGGAGGGGAGTGCTTCTGAGAGCCCATGGTGAAGCATCCTTTCTTTCCCCTGTGACCTCAGGTACCAGCCATACTTTACAGTGCAGAATTGATTTTATTCAGGGCATGGGGAGGGAGAGGGAGAGAGAGAGAGAGAGAGAGAGAGAGAGAGAGAGAGAGAGGAAGAAGGAGGAGGAGGAGGGGGAAGGGAAGAGGAAGGGAAGGAGGGAGAAGAGGGGAGGGGAGGGGAGAGGAGAAGAGTGGGAGAGCTGGAAAGAGGAAGGAAAGGAGGGAGGGAGGGAAGGAAGGAGGAAGGGAAGGAGGGAGGGAGAGGAGAGGAGGGCCATGAGCACGTGGAGAGAGAAAGAGAGGGAGAGAGCACAGGGAGGGGAATGGCAAGAGCAAGAGGAGAGAACAAGAATAAGAGAGCAAAAGAAAGAGAGGGCAACCAGGCCCTTTTATAGTGAGTCAGGCTGTTGCCAGGTAACTGTGGGCGGAGCACACCTGGCTGTTGCCAGGTAACTGTGGGGCGGAGCCTAGACGAACTGCCCACACCAGCCCCTTCCCCTTCTCCTCAGAACAGAAGCCTCCGTGGGTCTGCTGCCAACTGTCTCAAACCTCAGCTCAGCTCTTCCATCATGAATTCAGTCCTGTGACAAACTGCTCCTGAGTGGCTCACAAACCTCTCTGCTCTCCTCACTGTCACTGGGTTGCTTGCATCTGTACTTCAGCCTTTGGATTCCAAGCCGCTCTGTGGGAAACCCTTCTTCTGGCCTGGCTGCAATCCCGCCTGTGTGTGCACCTTGGAGCAGCCTGTCTCAAGAGATTCACAACATGCAAGACAAAGACATGATCTTTTCTCCTCACATACCCAGGTGCAATAACTGAAGAAATAGTAGCATTTGAGTGAATAAATGGAGAAGAGCAGAAGTCTCTCCTCCTCCTCCCTCCCCCTTCTCCTCTCCTCCCCCCCTCTATCCTACACACATACACACTTGTGCATAGATAGATAGATAGATAGATAGATAGATATTACCAAATAACAGAACCAATTTGAAATAATAGAACTGCAATTTGGCCTATTCTTGAGTGGTATTGGCTGTATAATTTTGAAGATTCTTTCCGTATAGATATTAAAAAGTCTCTGCAAAACGTTTACTTTTAAACAGAAGGAAATGCAATGTCATCTTCTCACCTCATTTTATGTAATTATTTAAGTTAATTAAAGCCACAATCGGTCAACGTTAGTAACAAAGTACCCAAGCCTTCAAACCGACTGACTTCTAAACCCTTTCTCCTATTTTTGGCCAATTTTCTCTCTAGGTGATTTTTTTTTAAATCATAAAGTCTATGTGTGAAAATTTATTTCCCTGTTCTTTGTGGGAAGAGAGTCATTCTTAAGTCAGATAAAATATCTGCAAAGAACAGTAAGTGCTCATCTCATTGTAGTTATCAGAAAACTAGATTTTTCTGTTCCCATTTTACTTCTGTAAGAAAAAAAATCTGCATTTCTCCATCAAGTGACTCAGCACTCATGAAAAGTCACCATGACACAAAAAATCCTTTACACCATTCAAATGCTATCTATTCCCTTTCTTTTGGGGAGGTGAGCAGCATTCAAATCTAGATGGCTTTATATTATAATATAATATCCCAAATTTACTAAAAATACCTAGGAATGGAAAACTCACCCTTTGACACTCATTCAGAATTTTATTCATCTGGATGGATCTCATGGGTTAATTTTGAAACTGAAAATGATTTTACAAATGCAGTTGAAAAGAATGAGAATCATCTCACTGAGCTCAGAAGTAAAGATCTTGTTCCCAAGCAAACTCTGCTTCATGTTTCAGGCTTCTTGTTTGTCACAGGTATTACTGTGGTCCCAGTTTCACTGTTCTTCTGAAGGAGGTGGGGCGTCTGGAGAAGGCAGTGCGATACAAGGGCAGGGACTTTATGAAAGGAATCAGTGCTTTTAAAATGGAGATCCCAGAGCAGAAAAGACTCCATCTGTACCTATCAGACAGTAAATCTGCCAGCGCCTTGGTGTTAGACTCTTTGAGTTTCCAGAACTATAGGAATACCTCATAGTTTGTAAGCTATTAAATTTATAGTATATTTTTATAAAGAGAACTGTAATAAGCATATATTTTAAATCACTGTCCAAAACTAATTTAGCAGCTGATCCATAAAGTCAGGTTCATTCTATTATAATTCGTTAAAGATCCTCAGTGAATAAGATGATTTTCCATCTCGTTTTCACTTAAAACTATAACTTTCCTCTAACCTACAGATCGTATTCTGAAAGTCTTAATATTTCACAGTGGATAGCTACAGGCTACAAAAAGAGTAACCTGGACACTACCCCAGGCAGCCTGAAAATCCTTCTGCCTGCAAGATGTTCTGGGGCAATGATGGCAGGAAACATGTGGGAGTGGCAAGCCAATATTTGGTTTAACTTGAGGCTCATGCTGTTCACTGCCTGGATGGCCAGGAACTAGAGACTAGATAACCCTGGGACCTAGGATGGGTCCCTGGTCCAACAGTCATCAGAGAGACTTTCTCCAGGAGCTCCTGGGAGTGGGCACAAAGACCCACAGCCAGTCATTATGCAGAGACTCTAAATTGGAGGTCTCTATTTGTTCCCTCCCCTCCGAGATAGGGGAACCCCATGAAAGAGGGGGAGGAGACTGTGAGAGTCAGGGGATGGATGACACCAGGGAATCATGGCCCATTGGATCAACTAAACAGGGCTCGTATGGGGTCATAAGAATAAAGCAGCAAGCCAAGGGCCTACCTACATGGGTCTGCACCAGGTTCTTAAGTATGTCATGGCTGTTAGCTTAGTGCTTTTGTGGGCTCCTAGCAGCAGGAGAGGATGCTGCTCCGACTTGTAGGAGAGGATGCTGCTCTGACTCTGTTGCTTACTCTTGAGGCACTTTTCTTCCTTATTGGGTTGCCTTGTCCAACCTTGCTATGAGGGATTTTGCCTTTTCTTATTGTATGTTGCTTTGTTCTGTTGGGCTGTGGTCTCTTGGAGGCCTGCACTTTTCTGAAAGAGGAGACGGAGTGGGACTGTGGAGAGTTAGGAGGAATGATAAGGTGAGCTGTAGCTGTGATATATTGTATACGAGAAGAATATTTTTTTAACTTCTGAGAGAAAACCAAGGGCAACAGCAATAGCCTACAAAAACGTGTGTGTGTGTGTGTGTGTGTGTGTGTGTGTTCTTTTAGACTCTCATGGACAACAGATTTTAAGAGCTTTTCTCATTTCGGGTATCGGTGGTTTATTATTATTATTATTATTTTCCTTATTTACATTTCAAATGCTATCCCGAAAGTTCCCTATACCCCCGGTGTTTTAAATATTATATGTGGGGGTATGTAGTTTTACATGGGGTATCTGTATGCACATGAGTGCAGTACCGAAGATGACGACAGATACCTCAGAGCTGGAGTTACAGCACTGAACTGGGAAACAAAAAAATTGAGTTCTATACAAGAGTTCTTTTTCTTTTTCATTAATTAATTTACTTATTCACTTTACATCATGTTGCAGTCCCTTCTCGTCTCCTTCCCCATTCCCCTCCTGTTCTCCTCTGGGAATGGGGATGCACCCCCTGGGTACCAATGCACCCTGGCACATCAAGTCATTGCTGGACTAGGTGCATCCTTTCTCACTGAGGCCAGACAAAACAGACCAGATAGGGGAACAGGATCCATAAGCAGGCAACAGAGTCAGGCACAGCCCCCGCTCCACTGCTCCAGTTGTTGGGGGACCCCACATGAAGACCAAGTTGCACAACTGCTACGTGGTGTGTGTGTGTGTGTGTGTGTGTGTGTGTGTGTGTTTGTGGGGGTAAGGGGAGCTTAACTGATGAGCAGTCTCTACCTTCTTGGCTGTTTTTTGTTGTTGGTTTTTATTATTTTTTTGTAACCAGTGAGTAACAAATTATATATCTATATTGAAGTTTACCACAAGGTCTTGAAGAGTCAACACCTTCCACTCTAAAATCAATGTGAAGACTCAGAGGTTTTATTCTACAGAAATTCTAAATGGAAAAAGAAAACATACTGCATGCCAGATGTGTTATTCCTTAATATGCATTTCATCTCACCCTTATTACAGCTGATAGATTGTAGTCATACTTTCTTTCTTTGTGGGAAGCTGACACAAACAAGCCTTCTATCACTCCAGGTTAAAGAGAGCTACTGGGAAGGTGTGTAATTCTGCTAGGCTACCAAATTCGCATGTCTGGGTGAAGGAAGGCAGCCTATATCATGGTAGAGGGAACATACCAAATCTTTCGAAGTACCCATACTTAAAAACTGCTCTGTGTGAATCTATATTAAAAGCTGTGGGTTTTCTGACTTCAGGAAGGAAACATGGCCATCTGTGGGTGCTCATGAGCATATAAGAATATTCTGAGATTTTCCCTGAATATAACTGTGGCTTAGAGGAAAGATTGCAGTTTTAAAATAAACAGGGTAGAAAAGAAAAACTCTTACTAGGGGAATGTGGCAATTCTCTCTCTCTCTCTCTCTCTCTCTCTCTCTCTCTCTCTCTCTCTCTCTCTCTCTGTTTTCATATTTATATTCTTGTGGTTATTAGTTCACGTGAGTGCATGCTATGTTGTGCTGTGGGAACCAGTGCCAATCTTTAACTTCTACATTCATAAAGGCAGAGTCTCTGTTGTGTATACTCCCATTCTCTGCCAGCTTTTAGAGATTCTCCTGTCTGCACTGCTCGTACCCAGGTACGTAGGAATAAACAGAGATAACAGGTATTTCTGCTACTTATCTGTTCTTTCAGGGGCTCTGGGGATTTGAATTCAAGTATTCAGGCTTGCCTGGCAAGTGCTGTACACAGTAAGGAATCTCCCTTCCCTGAATGTAGTAATATTTTTTTTCTGGTAAAATTCTCCTGCATTTTGAAGGTAGTAAAATTTATGTTTGTCTGTATGTATTTCATGTCGTATTTCCTTTTGTTTGTTTAAGACATGGTCTTATTGTGTAGCCAAAGCAGGCATTGAGAGTTGTCCTGATTCAGCAGTTAGCATGGTAGCATGAAATACACATATGTATATTTTATGACAAATATATTTCTATGTGTAGAAATTTTATTATTGAATTCTAAATGTTATGGACTGTCAGTTGTGGTTTCCTATCAGAAGTGGATTTTGAATTGTTCCAACATACCTTATTGTGACATTTATTTTTTAATATGATTTTCATTTTGGACCAAGAAAATGATCTATATAGAGATAGGCTAACTTTTTGCTTGACATAATACTATTTTTACTTAATATACTTTATAGTTAGTGATAATGTATACTCTATAGTTATTTGGATCTTTGTCTCTCACTTTTCTATATGTATGTGCATATATATATATATATGCATGGCATAACTTGATTGCTGAAAACATATCTTGATTGATTCACCATTATATTTTATGAAATACTGAGGTTCAAAAAACAATTATGTTTAATATTGATGAAATAGCATGACAAAAACACAAGTTGGTGAGTAAAGGGTTCATTTCTCAGAGTTCCATATAATACATCATCTTCAAAAATAGTGAGGGCCACAGATTGGGAAAGGATTTTTACCAATCCTAAATCTGATAGAGGACTAATATCCAATATATATAAAGAGCTCAAGAAGCTGGATTCCAGAAATTCAAATAACCCCATTAAAAAATGGGGTACAGAGCTAAACCAAGAATTCTCAACTGAGGAATACTGAATGGCTGACAAACACCTGAAAAAATGTTCAACATCCTTA
>NC_034594.1:11358802-11368300 GCF_900095145.1 Mus pahari | reverse complement strand
ATAAGGAACTTTTGGGATAGCATTTGAAATGTAAATAAAGAAAATAAAAACAAAACAAAACAAAAAACAAAACAAAACAAAACAAAACAAAAAAAATAACAGTGAGGGCAGAAACTCAAGAATAGAAGAAACCTGCAGGCAGGAACTGATGCTGAGGCAATGGATGGGTGCTGCTTACTGGCTTGCTCCTCATGGCTTGCTCAGCCTGCCTTCTTATATAACCTAGGACCACTGACCCAAGGATTCCATCATTCATAATGAGCTGGGCCCTCCCCTATTCATCACTAATTCAGAAAACGTCGTACAGACTTGTCTATATCCTGATCTTATGGAGGCACTTACTCAATTGACGTTCCCCCATTCAGATGACAAGTGTCAAGTTGACATAAAACTACCTAGCACAACTGACCCCTTTTCAACTAGACACACAAACATATCACTGTTCAGTCCACAACTTATCCTGTCTCACTCATCCCCAAGGTCTTACGTTAAAAATACAAAGCTTTAAAAATCCCACAGTCTTTACAAATTTAAACACATTAAAAGTTCAGTCTCCTTAAAACAGTCAATCTCTTTTAAAATCCAAAGTCTTAAAATTCAAAGTCTCTCAACTGTGGTCAACTGTAATTTCAAAAACAAATGAAATACCTTGTTTTTACTCCAAGAGGGAAAAATCAGGTCACAGACACAATCAAATCAAATGTAAACCAAATTTCCAAATAACACAGTGTTCAATAACTCATGATCTTGTGGACTCACCCAGAGTGCTTGGGTCCCTTCCCCAGCTCCATCCTCTACAGCACACACACACCACACCTTGTCTTCTAGGCTCTGTCTATCTGCACTCCACAGCTGCTTGGTGGTTCTTGGTGGTCATCGTGTGGTACTGATATTTCTAAAATTCCAGGGCCTTTTTCTCTAATGGAGCTGAACTTTTACAAATAGCATTTCATAGGCTCTCTTCATGATGCCAAGCCTCAAATATTTTGCATGACATCTTCAATCCTGGGCCTTCAACTGCCACTGAGGCTCCTCCTTCACCAATGGCTTCCCTTGGCGTCTTACATTACCAAGTCTCAGCTGCTCTCTGTGAAACATTCACACCTTCAAAAGCAGTAGCACCTGCATGACTCTTACACTACAAAGTTCAGTTCCCAGCAAGAGGTACAACCTTGACCACTTTTGGAACATAGCTTCTGTGTGCTGAAAACACTTCTTAGAAGATTTTACCTCAACAATACTGGTATTTTTAAAATCACTGCTAATTTCTCAGCTCCAACTAATCAACATCTCTTGTCCCAGTAAAACAAATGTCTTTTGTGGATCTGGTCCCTTGTTAATCACAGTCAATTCCACATTCCCAGCAGACTATACACTAAAGATTATTCACACAAATTGCTGGGTAGAGTCTTTGCTTCCTTTTTGAAACTTCACAAGCCAGGATGCCTTCATCTGCATTGGTCTCAATATATTTATCTTCAAAGCTCTGGGAAAACAGTCTACTGGATTCTTAATACTCAATGGCTCTTATAGCCTAAAGTCTTTCCACAGTCCACCCAAAACAGGGTCAGGTCTGTCACCCCATTATTCTGGTACCAGCTTGTTTTAGGATTTCTATTGCTCTGATGAAACAGCATTAACAAAGCAAATTGGGGGGTAGGTGGGTATTTGGGTTAAACTTCTAGAGCACTCTGTTCATCATTGAAGCAACTCAAAGTAGGTACTTAACCAGGGCAGAAATCTGAAAGAAGGATCTGGTGCAGAGGTCATGGAGGAATGAATGACTCTTACTGCCTTATTCCTCACGGATCATTTAGCCTGCTGTCTTGTAGCACTCAGGTCCACCAGCCCAGGGACTGTATTGCCCACAATAGGTTAGGCCTTCCTCCATCAATCACTAAGAAAATTATGGACAGACTTGTCTACATCCTGGTCTTATGGAGGCATTTTCTTAGTTGGCGTGCCCTCCTTTGAGATGATTTTATCTTGTGTTAAGTTGACATACAATGAACCAGGACAAATTCATACAACGTTTTTTAATGTTTTAAACTATTGGTTAAAATAAACTTAGTAAAATTTACAATGAGATGTTGGTAGTAAAGTACTTTGCTTTCCTGATAAATAGTGAAATTTACTGATTTATAATTTTTCTTTAAAACCAAAAACCTGAATGTTTTTCAAAAATATAAAGATAGAATTACCTTGTGATACAACTATATACCACTCCTGGTTCTTTACCTGGATATCTCTATATCATCTAAGACAGATAGTTGTGTGTCTATGGTCATTATTACTGTGGTCCCAAGAGTTAGGAGATAGAATTAGCTTAGATGTCCATTAGTTGGTGAATGGATAATGAAAATGTATATCATGTATACCATAGAACTTTTATCCAACTGTAAGGGAAATGAGATTTATTTTTAAGGAAATGGACGAGACGTGACAACAGTGTAATAAGTGGAGTAAAACAGGTCCAGAGAGACAAGTGCTGCTTATTCTTTCTCACGTGTGAAAACTGGCTTACAAGTTTTAGATTTGTATGTTTACTTTGGAGTGTGCTCATGTCAGGAAGCTAGAGAGGATGTATGACAGCATCAAGTGAAATGAGGTCTAGGTGAGGCAAGAGTAGAAACTGTGATGTGATGGGAGACGGGGTAGTGGAGACTAAAGAGTTAAATAAAAGTTGGAGTGGGAAGATGAGGGAGATGATGGGGGCGGGGAAGGTAACAAAAAACCTAGGGTGTATAAAAAAGCCTTTGGAGAGATCATTTAAAAACATATACATTTAAAAGTAGTTTATATGGAGGTATCCTGCATGGGAGGAGAACATGTTTTCCTTAGAAGATGTGAATCAAGTGAAAATCTCAGTGCTGATCATGGCTGACCTCCTGATGACTTTCTGGAAAGGATGATCCCAGAACACCCCCCCCCCAAGCCCCTAACCATAAAGTATGTCTATTGTCTTTTGTTTGTCCACAATAGCTAAGTGAAATCCTACTGTTGAAGTTACAACGCATTGTTGTCGTAGAACAGCAAGAATTCAAGCTGGACTTGACTTGTCATGAGAGATCAGATCTCTTGGGTTCAGACCCCACCTTAGAGAAACTGACATAAGGCTGAACTTGAGCTAACTAACAAGATGACACTTAGCACTACTTTCCAGGTTATTCCCTAGCAGTTCTACATCTCCAGGTTACAAGCATGCCCCTGGCACTTTACATTCTAACAACCACCACTTAGGAAAAAGCAAAGGTTAATTTTATGGTTTGGCTCCTAGCAACAGTCAACTATGTTAAAGGACAATAAAATTCCATAACACTGCCCCTCCCATCAGGTGTGTGCCAGGCTAGATACCTCCTTCTTGTCTCCATAAATGCCTGTTTAGAATTAGACTCAGGGCTCTACCTTCCTGTCCTGCTGTATCAGGGTTAACAGGAAGCCCAAACTGGAGCTTGAATAAAAGACCCTAATGTGATTGGATCTCTGATGACTCCTTAGTTGTCTTTTGGGGCACAACAGTAATATTTTGCTTTGTTTACTATCCAGACAACTATTTTGCCAGAATGTGCTATTCAGACTACTAGAGGAGACAGATTAGTCACTGATATAACCAGGTTGATATTGCATACTACAAAACCTACACGGTAGGCAATGTGTAACTACTGTCATAATAGTACTATGGCTTTTTTGAAGGTAGCCAACAACTTTGTTTGGATTTGAGGCCAACTGAAATGGAGTGAAATAGTGGCTGATACTTTAAACCTGGCTAAGATATCAGGGATGGAACAATTATAGGCCCTAGGTAGAAATGTATTAAGTAGATATGCTATCAAACTTCCTTCTTTTGTATTTAAATCTATACTCATATGTTAGTATTTGTCAACTTTACTGAGAGAAGTTTCTTTATGCAGTGAGTATCACTCAACACAGAGACTCATAATTAGTCAAAATGCTTGGCATAAATGACTTTAGTGCTGAGATCTAAATGGTCATTCCTATCAGTGCCTCCTACCAAGATTCAGGGAATGTCATGGAAAAGGAGGCAGGAAGATTGCAAGAGTTGGAGGCCATAGAAAACATTTTGTAAAACGTTACACTCTGAATGTGACATGGCTAGTGCACTCATGAACTCAAACCAGCTGTGGTTACCTGAAGACAGCTTGCATAGGACTCAGACAGTTAGTAGTCCACAATGTATTGGAGAGAAGCTCATGTAGTTCTTCCGATTTTTGGAGCTATTAGCAGGTAAAGGCTGCTAGGAGAGTCACTTTTACTTAAAAGTATGGCCACTGGAAGGTTGTCCATAGTTGAGTGAATGGCCTCACATATGTATGCATTAGTTAGAATCAGTGGATTATATAATTTTTCTTTTACTAGGAAGACATGAAGGCAGAAGAGAAAAGCATTTAAGGGGAGTGCTCAGCTGGAGTGGGAGGGAAAATCTGAGCTGGATACGTTCAAGATATATGATGTATACACATACAATTATCAAAGAATAAATGGAATACTTTAATAAAATTGTTTTGAAGCTTTGTAATTAGGCTATAATGTATGCACTCATTACTGTGATGCATGAACATTTCTACATATGTATATATAAATAAATTGTTATCTAAATTACTTCATTGGTTGTTTTCAGATTTAATCAATCATATGAAGTCTCTATCCTGGCTTGCTCTTTATTGCTTTAATAAAGACCATTACCAAAAGCCACTTGGGAAGGAAAGGGCTTATTTTACCTAGAAGGTTACAGTCCATCACTGAGGGAAGTCAAGACAAGAATGCAAGTCAGATCCTTGGGCTTAGGAACTGAAGTAGAGTACATAGAGGAACTCTTCTTCATGAGCTGCTTCTTGTTGCCTGCTCAGTTCTCTCTTTATACCACCCAAGCTCACTTGCCCACAGGTGACACTGCCCCAGTCAATCTCATAGCAGTAATCAAGGAAGAAAAATGTTCCATAGCCTTGGTTTATCAGGCCAATCTGGTGCAGTCATTTTCTCATTCCAGGTTTAAAAATTACTCTAGCTTATGTCATGGTGACAAAACAACATCACCAAAACCAAACACCTAACTGACCTAGTCTTCATATTAGTTTTTTTCACTTCATCTTTTATAAACTTAATTAGCCACATGATTTTATGGGTTTAATAACATCTGAAATCATTAAGAACATTATTGCATCTTTTATGGTTTATCTTGTCTTCACTACTGGCTTTTCTTTCTGTTTCTTTTGTTTCTTTGCAAATGTTAGGGGCTCGTTGCTATAATTGTTGTTCCAATCTTTTATAATTTTCTTTATTAAAATCATTTTCAAAAATAATATGCCTCCTATCACTAGAGACTCAGAGCGCTTACAATTTCCAAATATGTAGCAGGAATTCTTACTTTGAAATTCCCTAAGAATCATGCAGGTAGTGTTAGTTTGAGTTGAAAATCCATAAAGATGGGCAGAAGGTCCTCAACTTCTGTGAAATACTTAATTTTTTTATTTGACATACACTGTTTTGCAAGGTAGTTTTGTATGCTGTTCTCTCTGTGTGTGTCACTGTCTCTGTCTCTATATCTGTCTCTCTGTTTCTGTCTCTGTCTCTCTCTTCTTTCAGTTTGTTTATGTGCTGGATTGATTACATAGGGTGATTTTCATATGTCAAACAATTCCTGCTTCTCTGGTATGAAGCAAAGTTGATCATGGTGGATAATCTTTTTGATTTGTTGTTGGATTCTAGCTGTTGGTATCTTGTCTATTAACTAGCCTTGTTTGGATATTCACAGTGCTAAAAAACTCATTCTATAAATTCTGTAAGAAAAATATATTTAAAAGCAGGCAGGTAGGCAACCTTATTCAGGCAACTGACTTCCTAGAAATCTTTCTTGTGTATTCTGTAGCAGAAAAGTTTAAAACGAATAACTGTGATGATACTATGAGCCTCACTTTTCCAGAATGCATAAAAATCCTAAAGCACCAGTAATCAGATACTGGAACATGAAACAGGAAGAACCCAAGGATGGTGGAGCAAAGACAGAGCACGTCAATGGGTTTATTTCCTTATGAACTCTTTCTCTGCTTGAATTGAATAAATGCACATTAAAACCATGGGTCAAAACTTATAGTAAAGGTGGGTGAGGTGGCACATGCCTTTAATCCCAGCACTCCGGAGGCAGAGGCAGGTGGATTTTTGACTTCAAGGCCAGCCTGGTCTACAAAGTGAGTTCCAGAACAGCCAGGGCTATACAGAGAAACCCTGTCTTGAAAAACCACAAAACCAAAAAAACATAAAACTTATAGTAAAATTATCTTCAGATTTCCAGGCTTACATTTTTATCTTGAAACCTTAATCCTTCACCTGACTGGATTTATAAATAGGGTCTTTGAAAGGTAATGACAGTTAAGTAAGATTTTGTTTGTTTGTTTGTTTATTTTCTTAATTTACATTTCAAATGTTATTCCCTTTCCAAGTCTCCCCTCCAGAAACCCCCTATCCCATCCCCTCTCCCCCTGCTTCTGTAAGGGTACTCCCCCAATCCACCCACCCACTCCTGACTTCCTGCCCTGGCATTCCTCTATACTGGGTCATTGAACCTCCACAGGACCAAGGACCACTCCTGATACTGATGTCCAACAAGTTCAACCTCTGCCACATATGCGGCCAGAACAATGGATCCCTCCATGTGGGACCTCCAAGTGGTCTTTCCACTTTAGTTGGTGGTCCAGTCTCCAGGAGCCCCGGGAGGTCTTGCCAGTTGACACTGTTGCTCCTCCCATAGAACTGCAATCCCCTTCAGCTCCTTCAGTCCCTTCTCCAACTCTTCCATTGGGCATCCCATGCTCAGTCCAATGGTTGGCTGTGAGCATCCACCTCTGTATTTGTCAGGCCCTTGCAGAGCCTCCCAGGAGATAGTCACATCAGGCACGTGTCAGCAAACACTTCCCAGCATCCCTAATAGCGTCTGAGTTTGACTACTGTGTACAGGACAAGGCCTGTAAAGGCCTTGGATGGCCTTTCCTTCAGTCTCTGCTCCACATTTTGTCTCCATATTTCCTCTTGTGATTATTTTGTTCCCCCTTCTAAGAAGCACTGAAGCATCCACACTTTGTTTTTCCTTCTTTTTGACCTTCATATGGTCTGTGAATTGAGAACAGATGCTGGCACGGATGTGGAGAAAAAGGATCACTCCTCCATTGCTGATGGGCTTGCAATCTGGTACAACCAGTCTGGAAATCAGTCTGGTATTTCCTCAGAAAATTGGACATAGTACTATCTGAGGACCCAGCTATACACTCCTGGGCATATAAGCAGAAGACTCTCCAACATGTAATAAGGACACATGCTCCACCATGCTCATAGCAGCCATATTTATAATAGCTAGAAGCTTGAAACAACTCAGATGTTCCTCAACAGAGGAATGATAAAGAAAATGTGGTAAATTTATACAATGGAACGATACTCGGTTATTAAAAACAATGACTTCATGAAATTCTCAGGCAAATGGATGGCACTTGAAAATATCATCCTGAGTGAGGTAACCCAATCACAAAAGAACACACGTAGTATGCACTTAATGATAAGTGAATAGTAGCGCAAAAATTCAGAATACCCAAGTAAGCTCATTTAAATAAAGCTCTAATCTAATATGACTCTGTTATCAGTGAGGATGTAATAAGAAAATTGCTGCTAGTAAGGCAAGAAGGGAGCCCTGATTGGAAACCATGACCCAACCAGAAAGTGGATCTTGGATGCACTGTCTCAGAGATCCATACAAAGTAAGTACTCCTGTTGTTTAAGCTACCAGTTCTATGCTGTTTCATTATGGCAGTATAACACACACACACACAAACACACACACACACACACACACACACGAGAGAGAGAGAGAGAGAGAGAGAGAGAGAGAGAGAGAGACAGAGAGACAGACAGAGAGACAGACAGAGAGACAGACAGAAAGGGAGAGGTAGGGAGAGAAAGATAAACAAAAAATGACTGATAGATCTAATTGTAGAATATAAACTAATTTTCTATAAGATAATATCAGATCTAATTATACAATATAAACTGCCATTTTCTAGAAGATAATATCAGAAAATTTAGATGACTTTGCGTACAGTAATAACTTTTTAATACATAATTGAGGATGCACAATCACTGAAAGAAAATGGTCAGTTGGATTTTATTAAAATTAATAACTGTTCTGTATAAAAATTTTAAGTGAATAAATTAGAAAAAAGAGGGAGGAAATAGTTGTAGAGCACAAATTTGATAATTTAATTACTTCAAAAATAGATGAAGAACAGCTAAAAACAAAGTCATAAGTAAAACTAAAACTCAAAAATGTTCCAAAAGATCTGAAGACATACATGCTTTTCTAAAACTGTACATATACAGGGTGTATGAAATCCTGCAAAAGAGATTTAGTACTACATAGTAATAGGAAGTGGAAAGAGACCCAAAATATACCAATTTCAGTTATAGTAAAAAGCATGGAGCACTCAGTGTAACCTGTATTATTGGTTGGCATAAAAATTATGTGAAGTGATAAAGTTATGCTGTATTAGACTCTAACAGTAGATTAATGATATTGTAAAAATTTCAAAAATCTACAAAACTATATAATGCAGAGTAAATGTCAATACAAGCCTATTTCATCTGATAATATATGAGTTTTAGTTCATCATTTATAGTAAGTTTACTGTACTAATTCAAGTAGTAATGAAATGGAAAGCTGTCTAAAACAGGTTGTCATAAGGTTTCCATTGCTGTGAAGAGACACCATGACCAAGGCAACTCTTATAAAGGACAACATGTAATTGGGGCTGGCTTACAGGTTCAGAGGTTCAGTCCATCATCATCATGGCAGGAAGCATGGCAGTGTCCAGGCAGTCATGGCCCTAAAGGAGGTGAGAGCAGGAACCTCTTGTTCCAACTGAAGCCAGCAAAGGACTGTGAATCACAGTGTCCAGACTTAAACATACATGCAAGACCTCAAGGGCCCATAGTGATATGCTTCCTCTAACAAGGCTATACCTGTCCAATAAGAGCACACTTCTATATAGTGTCATTTTCCATGGGCCAAACCTATTCCAACTATCACACAGGAAAATATTATATGAGAATTATCTAACAAGCAGTTCAAAAAGTGCATCTCCAGAAAAGAAATAAGAAAGTGAAAGACAATGGAACGGTCTACCCATCCCAACACTTCCTCAGATCTGTTGAAGACTCATGTCAGGCTAAGAATGCACTGTGGCTTAGACAATCTGATGAAGCTTCCAGTATGGAATGCATGAGATGCAGAGGATGAATGGATAATAATGACAGTGGTGTAACCTTGATAAGTGGAAAGGTCAAGGCACAGAGCCTACTTCAAGATTATCAATATAAATCACCTTGGCTAATTTTATGATTTTTTTGTTGTTGTTGTTGTTGTTTTTTGTTTTTTGAGACAGAGTTTCTCTGTATAGCCCTGGCTATCCTGGAACTCACTTTGTAGACCAGGCTGGC
>NC_034594.1:11350088-11358777 GCF_900095145.1 Mus pahari | reverse complement strand
AGTGCTGGGATTAAAGGCGTGCGCCACCACGCCCGGCTATGATTTTTTTTTTAAAGGCACATCTTCCTCAATAGGATATATAAGCACTGGTCCACAGGAAGACCAGAAAGGTCATATGACCAAACACTGAACCGAAAGCAAGGTCTTGTGAGCACTTAGTGTATACTCTGCTCTTGTGTTGTTTTCAAGTGTCTTTCTGGATGAAACCTGCCTAAAATAAGTTATTCTCCTGAGAAATCACCCAATTCTAGAGTTTCTTAGGATCTGAAAAATCAAAACCAGTTGGGCTCATATTTTAATCAGATTATTTAAGGGTTTGGGGTGTTCTAGAGAGTTTTTTTTTTTTTTTGTCATATCTTTGCCATATGAATACAGTTGAAATGTTAGCAATTAGGTAGCTTTCTGGTTCTATATAAAATGAAAGATAGGCCATTGTTTCACAAATTTTCTTTGCTTCCTTTTCATTCCCAGTTTGATCAGGAACTATTCCTATTGTACTACCAGGATAGATGGTCCATAAATACCAGTTATATGTTTTCAGAAGCCTTTTATTTCTCTAAATGAATTATATAGAGAGAGCAAAATGTCAATCTATTATTCCACATACATTCAGATTAATGGATCCTTAATGAAAATGGTAATAGAACTATAGAATCTAAATATTTCTGAATTTGAAGGAATGATTTGTGTATTGATAATTTTGGTTTCTTTAAAAAAAATCCCAGTTATGTCATGTGAACACTTTTAAAAAAAAAAAAATGTGTTTATCCCTCGTGTAGGATGTGTGGTTGTCTTTGACCACAACCATTAACTATGGATTGCCTAGTGCTCTAGGAGAGGTGTGAGTTTTGGTGGAAATGGGAGAGCTTTCTGAGGGTCTGTGGTGGCTGCTGCCCCTGCTGCCGCTGCCCCTTCCGCTGCCCCTGCCACTGCCCCTGCTGCTGCCCCTGCCCCTGCTGCTGTTTGTTCCCTTTGCTGTGGTTTGTCAAATGGTCCTGAGCAGAGACAGTGAGAAACTGGAGCAATCATGATGATAGAGACTGGACTTGCATCAACGATTTCTCTGCCTCTAATCAGCAGGAAGAACTCTATAGGGCTCTAGCCATCCTTTCCTTCTAACTCTCGTTCTCTCCTACTTAGTGTTGGGGGGTTGGGAGGGATTAGGGTGGAACAAAGGTCAGAAGGGTGGTAAATATGAGTTTAATAAAATAGTTAAAAAATGTCAATAGGTTTGTCTTTATCAAGGAAATTGATATTTTTTTGTACATGAGTAGAATGATAAGTATACACATTCACCTTAAAAAATGCCAGATAACACTGTCTTAAACAGTAAAAATAATGACTAAAAAATATAAAAGGCCTAAGTAACTCTGTTAAGCTGAAAAATTAGTAATGCATTTTTTAGATTTGCAAGTGTTTTTTATTATATATTTATTTCTTTTACTCTTTTCTTTCTTTCTTTCTTTCTTTCTTTCTTTCTTTCTTTCTTTCTTTCTTTCTTTCTTTCTTTCTTTCTTTCTTTCTTTCTTTTATAACTCCAGATTTTATTGTCCTTCTGGTCCATCCTCTGACTTTCCACACACCATACCTCCTCCCCGTGCCCTATCTTCATGAGGTTGTCCCCACCCCCTCACCCCCTACTCCATCAGACCTCTAAACTCCCTGGATCCTCCAGTCTCTTGAGGGTTAGTTGCATCTTCTCTGACAAAACCCAGACCCAACAGTCCTCAGCTGTACATGTGTTGGGGGCCTCATGTCAGCTGGTATATGCTGCCTGGTTAGTGGTCCAGTGTTTGAGAGATCTCAGGAGTCCAGATTATTTGAGAATGCTGGTCCTCCTACAGGGTCGCTCTCCTCAGCTTCTTCCAGCTTTTCCCTAATTCAACTACAGGGGTCAGCAGCTTCTGTTCATTGGTTGGGTGCAAATACCTGCACCTGACTCTTTCAGCTACTTGATGGGTCTTCTGGAGTGCAGTCATGCTAGGCCCCTTTTTATGAGCGCTCCATAGCCTCAGTGATAGTGTCAGGCCTTGGGGCCTCCCCTTGAGCTGGATCCCACTTTGGGCCTGTTGGTGGACCTTCTTTTCCTCTGGCTCTTCTCCATTTCCATCCTTGCAGTTCTTTCAGACAGAAACAATTGTGGGTCATAGTTTTGACTATGGGGTGGCAACCCCATCCCTCACTTGATGCCCTGACTTTCTGCTGGAGGTAGGCTTTACAAGTTCCCTCTCCCCACTATAGAGCATTTCATCTAAGGTCCCTCCCTTTGAGTCCTGAGAGTCTCTCACCTCCCAGGTCTCTGGTACATTCTATAGTGTCCCCTCACCTCCTATCTCCCAAGGTTGCCTGTTTCCATTCTCTCTCCTGTGAAAGCTGGATCACCTAGTGTAGGTAAATGCAAGGATGGGGAGGCAGGAGTGGGTGGGTGGGGGAGCACCCTCATAGAAGAATGGGGAGAGGGATGGGAAAGGGAGTTTTCCTGTGGGGTGGCAGGAAAGGGGATAACATTTGAAGTGTAAATAAAGAAAATGTCTAATAAAAATAAAATAAAAGAACCTATATTTACAAGTTTTATTTTTCATATTGACTACATATAAATATTGCTTATAATTAATTGCACAAAATTAATGCTTCTTCACTCTTGTAGACATTAAACTGCCATTTCTATTCTTATTTGTATGAATCCACATTGAAGTGTTAATTTGATTTGGGAGTAGTTTGTGCTTTTGGAGCCCCTTGAAGTCTGTTAATATGCACATTTCTGTTCATCTTTCCAGTTTCTTCTATGGCGTCTCATGAAACAGATAAATCTATTCCAGACAATGCCCAAGATCTGTGATTTGAACCTGAGAAGAGATTCCTCTAAGGCATTGTTCTCTGACAAATACAGAAAAAAAAAATAATTTTCTACAGGCTTGTGCCCCTCACTTTGGGAATAGAAACCCTGACTAAGAAAGGTCTTTCAGTCCGTTGCACTAATTCCTTACTATTAAGTTACTTATTAAGCCTTGATAAGTCCACAACAAGGAGCAAAGATCTTCCAGTAAACACTCTCTCCAGTGTGCTGGAGCAGTAGGTGCTTTGTCCATCAATATCCCTGAGGTAAATGATTCAAATGAGGCTATACATAAAAATTATCACCAAGCATGTACATATATACAATGCCAGGCTTTCTAGGTACTAAAATCTCTGCTATGTAGAAGATGATGAGTTCAGTAAGCTCAGCTGTCTGAGCAGATATGGCAGAGCTCTAGCTATCTGTCTACCTGTTGACTTTACATTTTTCTCAGCAATGATTTTTCTTTTCTGGAAAATATTTTTCATACAATATATTCTAATCATGTTTGTCCTCCCTGTGTTACTCTCAGGTCCTTCTCACTATTCTTCTCATCTGATCCCACCCCCTCTGTCTCTTCTTTAGAAAAAACAGGCATTGAAGGGATTATAAAATAATATAGTAAAATAAAACCAAAACAAACAGGCCATAATAGGACAAACAATCAGAAGTGGAAAGGCCCAAGAAAAGCATAAGAAACAAAATCTAGAAAGAGACATTATTCACTTGCTTGTTGATGCCCCTCCAAAACAATAAACTGGAAGCCATATATATGTATGTGTGTATATATATATATATATATATATATATATATATATATATATATATATATGTAGGGTAAAAATAAATAATCAAATGCAATAAAAGTAAATTAAAAATCAAATTTAAAAAATTCTTCTTAAAACATCAGACAAAGAACTTCTGAAGGAGATGCCATTAAGTTCATTTTCTGTTGGCCATCTACTACTGACCACGCAGTCTACCCTTAAAAGTAGCTTGTTTTCCAGGAAAACTTTCTAGGAGAAAACCAATCTTTCATTTGCAAGTTTTCATCAATGGGAAATAGTTTCTGAGTTAGGGATGTGAGTATGTATCTAAGTCTCATTTTAGCTGTCAGCCTCAATCTGATACAGAGCCACACAGGACCTCTGCATGCTGCCTCAGTATCTGTGACCTCATATGTGCATAGATCAATCCTGGTGACTTAGAGGGTCTTGTTTTCTTGGTTTCCTCCATCCCTTCTAGCTTTTACACACTTTCTGCCTCATTTTCCACAGGGTTCCTTGAGCCCTGATGCAATGGATTTGATGGAAATATCCCATTTAGGGATGACTGTTCCAATGTCTCTCTCTCTCTGTGTATCGTCTGGTTGTGGGTCTATGTATCGGTTCCCATCTTCTGCAGGAGTAAGCTTCTCTGATGACGGCCAAGCAAGGCACTTATCTACGAGTGTAGGTGAATGTCATTCGCAGCCATTTTATTGTTACTTTCCTTTAGTAGAAAAGTAATATATTTGGTTTTACTCTAGTCTGTGGCCTACCTAATCTCAAATTCTTTGTTACTCAAGCACCATCAGGTCTGAGTTCCAGCTCATTGAGTCATCAGGCCTTAAGTCAAATCACAAGTTGGTTGGTTATTTTCCCTCATCATTGTCCCTTCATTTTGCTACCTTATCTTGGAGGCAAGACACCATTGTAGATCAAGAAGTCTGTAGGTTATTTGGTGTTACCTCAGTCCTTTCTTAAGGTACATAGTACAATCTGATACCAAGAATATTCACAAGTTAGGGGTAAAGGCTCTTTGTAGGTACCAGATGAATGGACTTCTCCATGTTCAGTGAGTGGTGTGGGTGCTTTTCAGCAAAAGGGAATAGCTTATAATCTTTACAAAAATGTGGATTGTTTGGGGTGTTCCTGTGGGACCCTTTTGGCCAACAGCCATATTAGCTGTACGCTGCTCCTGATATTGGTAAGTCCATCTGGAGTTTTCTCTTTCCCAGAATATATATAAATAAAAATATACCATATGTAAATAAAATTATACTATATAAACTATATATATATATATATATGTATGTATGTATGTATTGAAGTTTCTTCTGCGTTATATTTCCACATTTATCAAACAGTCCATAATTTTAGCTGTCTCCTACCTTATTCCATCGCTCAGTCTTCCTTCACTATCCCTCCCAATTGTCCCTCCAGTTCTAGACCCCACTCCATCCATCCATAAATATCTATTATACTTCCCCTTTGTAAAGAAATATGCCCTTTGATTAGCACTGTAAATAGTGTATTAGTTTCATAGTTTTGGTTACAATTTAACTTAAGGAACTTGGTCTCAAGAGGTTACTTTTAGAGTAAAATTTGATTTGTACTGTTTAGCAGAATTAGAATTCCTTGTTAGTTTTATGGCTTTCTAGTACACTCATCAAAGTAAAAAAAATTACATGAAAGTAAAATGGAAACTAGGTATTGTTATTTAAGGAATAATAAGAGTGAAATAGAAAATGATGATACTAAAAAAAAAAAAAATGGGCCACTCTGCGAGAGAATACTAATATCTCTGACTCTTCAGTCATGTCCTCAATATTTAAAACTACTTATAGAATATCTCATAATAGTAACTACAATGGAGTAACATGCAAAATTTAACACAATAGTTTTCAGTTGTGATGTGAATTTTACCCACTTACTATTAGCCTTCCTTCTTATCATGGTCATAGATATTTCAGTTCTACTCAATTCACAGTATATTGTATTGGAGATTTCTTAAATTGCAGACCATGAACTCCTATGGAGAAAGGCTAAGTAGGAGTATAGCAAAGGTATTAGCACACTCCATAATCTCTGACTTTTAAATGTCAAATATTAGAGAAATGTGTAACTTTTAAAGCAATTTTTACTTAACATGACCTCCATGGACTGGGTTATAACCTTTGACTTTTTTTTTTCTCATTTAAAGATGTTATAATACACCACCATTTTGTTCCTTTTCTGTGTCTATGTCTTCCAGAAAGGAACCAGAGAAACCCAGATATATTAATAAATATGAGAAGATAGTCTAGAGACAGTTTGAATTCATGTCCTAATATTTACTCCTCTATAGTATAAAGTGTTCTTTTAGCAGTGTAATAATGTAATAAAATATACATTTAATATCCTGTAAATAGCTTTATGGTAATCCAAGATGCATAAATGGCTCTAAATGTGTGAATAATATTACAGGCAATAGGGGAAGAAATCAGAGATAAAAGCCACCTACTAGGAATATTGGATAGTTACTTCCCACAGCCGAAATAGCAGAGGAGTCTCCCAGATGATTTTGAGACCACAGAAACACTAGCACAGAGGGGAAATTGGTATTCTCAAGTTGACAGAAAGGGAGGATGGTAAGAAATCTTTTCAATAATGCATCTTTACCTACAACCATCTATTGACCAAATATTTTTACAGCATAATGACAAAACAATAGTTAAAAGTTGGAGTAATTCTGGGATGTGAATTCTTCATGAATTGTGTTTTCAAAAGATAATCCCCTTTCAAGGTCTATAAAGAATTGTGTTTGAATTTTCTTAGGAATTGCATTGAATCTTCAGATTGCTTTTGGTAAAATGGTCATTTTTACTATGTTAGTCCTACTGATCTGTGAGCATGGAAGATCTTCCCGTCTTCTGATATTTACCTCAACTTTTTTTTTCAGAGATTTAAAGTTCTTGTCATACAGGTCTTTTACTTGATTTGTTGGAGTTACACCACACACCTATAGACACTTGCTTTTCAACAAAGAATGAAAAAGTATACAATGGAAAAAAGAAAGTATCTTCAACAAATGGTGCTGGACTAACTGGATGTCTACATGTGGAAGAATGCAAATACTATGATATTTATAACCCTGAACAAAAATTGTTCAAGTGGATCAAAGACCTCAACATAAAACCAGATACACTAAGTCTAGTAGAACAGAGTGTAGAGCAGCCTTAAAGCCATTGGTATAGGAAACAATTTCCTGAGCAGAACACCAATGTTACAGGCTCTAAGATAAACAACTGATAAATAGACCTCACGAAACTAAAAAGCTTCTGTAAGCCATAAGACATAGTCAATAAGACAAAAGGCCAGCCTTCGTATTGGGAAAGGATCTTAACCTACCCTGACAGAGTCCTGGTATCCAAAATTTATAAAGAATTCAAGAAGTTAGACACTAGCAATCCAAACAACCCAATTTAAAAATGGGGTACAGAGCCGGGCATGGTGGTGCACGCCTTTAATCCCAGTCCTTGGGAGGCAGAGGCAGGTGGATTTCTGAGTTCAAGGCCAGCCTGGTCTACAGAGTGTGTTCCAGGACAGCCAGGGCTATACAGAGAAACCCTGTCTTGAAAAACCAAAAAAAAAAAAAAAAAAAAANGGGGGGGGGTACAGAGCTAAACAGAGCATTCTCAATAAAGGAATCTCAAATGCCAGAATAGCACTTAAAGAAATGTTCAAAGGCCTTTAGTCACAAGGGAAGTGCAAATCAAAATGACCCTACCATTCCACCATACACCTGTCAGAATGGCTAAGATGTAAAACTCAAGGGATAACACATGCTGGAATTACAAACTGGTACAACCACTCTGGAAATCAATTTGGTAGTTTCTCAGAATAGTTCCACCTGAAGATCCAGCTGTACTGCTCATGTACCTATATCCAAAAGATGCTCCTCCATAACACAAGGACACTTGCTCAACGATGTTCATAGCAGCTTTATTCATAACTGCCAGAAACTGAAAACAACCCAGATGCTCCTCTACCAAAGAATGAATATAGAAAATGCGGTTCATTAATGCAATGGAATACTAATCAGCTATTAAAAATCAGGACATCATGAATTTTGCAGGCAAATGGATGGTACTAGAAAATATCCTGAGTGAGGTAACCCAGACCCAAACCCATATATATACTATGTACTCACTTAAAAGTGGATATTAGCCATAAAATACAGGATACCCATGATATACTCCACAGACCCAAAGAAGCACAACAAGAAAAATTGCATAAGCAAAAATGTTTAAATCTCATTTGGGAAGGGGTAAATAAAACAGTCATAGGAGAAAGACAGAGGGAGGAAAATGAATGGGAGAGGCAGTGGGAAGGGGAATGGGAAGAAGGGTATTCAGGTGTGGGGAGGGTCAAGAGACTGGCTTAGGAGAATGAAAGGATATTGCTGGCTGATGGGGGTGAGACCTGGGAGAATCTTTAGGACATTCCAAGGACCTGGGATGAGAGGAGCTTTGAGGAGTCTAAGAGGTAAATTTGGGTGAGACTTCTACCAGTGGAGATAGTAAACCTGAAAGGACCATTTCCTGTAACCCGGCAGGACCCTCAGTGGAGGGAAAAGGACACCATCCCACCCACAAAACTTTCAATCCAAAATTTGTCCCATTTACAAGAAGTGCAGGGACAAAGATGGAGCAGTGACTGAGAGAATGACCAACTAATAACTGGCCCATCTTGCGATCAATCCCACTAGCAAGCATCAATCACTGACACTATTAATGATACTTTCTTTTTTTTTTCTTTTTCTTTTTCTATCTATCTATCATCTATCTATCTATCTATCTATTTATTATTATTATTATTTTCTTTATTTACATTTCAAATGCTATCCCGAAAGTTCCCTATAACACCCCCTGCCCCTGCTCTCCGACCCACCCACTCCCACTACTTGGCCCTGGCCTTCCCATGTGCTGGGTCATATAAAGTTTACAAGACCAAGGGGCCTCTCTTCCCAATGATGGCCGATTAGGCCATCTTCTGCTATATATGCAGCTAGAGACACGAGCTGAGGGGGTACTAGTTAGTTCATATTGTT
>NC_034594.1:11346867-11349425 GCF_900095145.1 Mus pahari | reverse complement strand
GTCACCTGAATTTTTGATCTTAGCCATTCTGACTGGTGTGAGATGGAATCTCAGGGTTGTTTTGATTTGCATTTCCCTGATGACTAAGGATGTTGAACTTAATGATACTTTCTTATGGTTGCAGACAGGAGCCTAGCATAATTGTCTTCTGAGAGGCTCCATCCAGCAGCTGATTGAAACAGATGCGGATACTCACAGCCAAACATTAGACAGAGCTCAGGGTCGCTTGTGGAAGAGGTAGGTCAAGGATTGAGACCCAAGAGGGGATAGGAAATCCACAGGAAGACCAATAAGGTTAACTAACCTGGACTCACAGGGGCTCTCAGGAACAGAACAACCAACTAAAGAGCATGCATGGCTTGGACATAGGGCCCAGACATATTCAGTAGATGTGCAGTTTGGTCTTCATATGGTACCCCCAACTGTAGTGGGTCTTTCTCTAAATCTGTTGCCTGTCTGTGGATCTAGTTCCCCTAACTGTACTGCCTTGTCTGGCCTCATTGGGAGAGGATGTGCCTACCCCTGCAGAGACGTGATGTGCAATGGTGGGGGCATACTGGGGAGATGGGGATATCCACTCTCTCAGAGGAAAAGGGAAGGAGGAATGGGGGAAGATCTGTGTAAGAGGTGAAACAGGAGGATGGAGACAGTGATTGGGATGTAAAATGAATAAATAAATAAATTAATTGAGAAAAAATTCTCTTTACTTTATATTTTTCCATTTTCTTTTAAAATTATATATACATAAATTATTATTATTATTATTATTATTATTATTATTATTATTATTATTATTACAAATGTTGCCTCCTTCCGGTCCTCCCCTTCCAGAGTTCTTCACCCAACCCCTGTCACTCTATTTCTGAGAAGTTACCCCTGCCCCAGTCATCATCCTTGTCTGGGGCATCAAGTTTCTACAGAACTAGGCACATTCTATCCCACTGGGGTCAGGAAAAGCAGTCAGTCCCCTCCTGCATGTGAGCCAGGAGCCAAGGACCCCTGTATGTTCTTTGGTTGGTGCCTTCAGTCTTTTCCCTAACTCTTCCATACGGGTGCATGATCTCAGTCCAATGGTTGGCTGTTAAATATCTGCATCTGCCTCAGTCAGCTGCTCATAAAAGCCCCTCAGCACAGCCATCATAAACTTCTGTCTGATCTTGATTTAACTTTGGTGTGTGGTATTTGTCCAGGAAATCATCCTTTTCATCTAGATTTTCCAGTTTTGTCAAGTATAGATTTTTGTAGAAAGATCTGATGATTTTTTTTTGGATTTCCTCAGTTTCTGTTGTTATATCTTCCTTTTCATTTCTGATTTTGTTAATATGGGTACTGTCTTTGTGTCTTTTAGTTAGTTCGGCTTTTCTATCGTGTTTTTTCTCTCATGTTGATTTACTCAAAGAACTACCTCTTGAATATTGCTGATGCTTTGCATTCTCTTTGTTTCTACTTTGTTCATTTCAGGTGAATTTGATTATTTCCTGCTATGTATTCCTTCTGGGTGTATCTGCTTCTTCTTGTTCTAGAGCTTTCAGTTGTACTATTATCTTCCTAGGACAGGATCTCAGCAATTTCTTTATGAAGGCACTTAATGCTATGAATTCTCCTCCCAACACTGCTTTTGTTTTATCTACTCTGTTTGGATATATTGGTCTTTCATTTTCATTGAATTCTAGAAAGTCAATTTCTTTATTTCTTTCCTGAACAAGTTATCAATGAGTAGATAGTTGTTCAGTTTCCATGAGTGTGAGGGTTTTCTGCTTTCTGTTTTTTTTTTTTGTTATGGAAAATATTAAAAATGAATCTGTCAACTCTTCCTGCTCCAGCTGCTCTCTTCCAGACAATGCCCTGGTGTGGCCAGATGGGCAGGATTGCAGAGTTCCTGCCACTGCCTGGAACTTTCAAGCTAATCCCCCAGCAGCAACCATCCATCCCATAGTCAGCTGCCACAACATCCATCAACCTGGTAGAAACAAAACACTAGAAGCTTATAATTAACCAAACAGATCTATGTTTCAATAAATTCTCAATTCACAATATGCCAATACAATAATTTCAGAACCAGTTGATAAAAAAGCTGCCCAAATAGATTAGAAAAATATTACGATGATTGTATCCTTTAATATCATAACTGTGACTAACTATATTTTATTAGATATTTTCTTTATTTACATTTCAAATGCTATCCTGAAAGTTCCCTATACCCTCGCCCTGCTCTGCTCCCCTATCCACCCACTCCTACTTCTTCAACCTGGTATTCCTTGTACTGGGGCATATAAAGTTTGCACGACCAAGGGGTCTCTCTTTCCAAAGATGGTCGAATAGGCCATCTTCTGCTATATATGCAGCTAGAGACACGAGCTCTGGGGGGTACTGGTAAGTTCATATTGTTGTTCCTCCTATAGGGTTGCAGACCCTTCAGCTCCTTGGGTATTTTCTCTAGCACCTCCATTGGGGGCCCAGTGTTCCATCCAATAGCTGACCATGAGCATCCACTTCTGTATTTGCCAGGCACTGGCATAGCCTCAAAAGAGACCACTATATCAGGGTTCCTTCAGCAA